>NW_009724361.1:0-6946 GCF_000703405.1 Apaloderma vittatum
AGTCTCCCCTTAACAAATCAAAAAGAGGAGATAATTCTTCAGTAGTAATGCCTAAAGAAGGACGAATCCAATTAACTGTTGCCAATAATTTCTGCAAATCATTTAAAGTACAAATACATGGATTGAAAGGTAATTTCTGTGGTGAAACTAATGCACTGGTTAATTTCCGGATTGAAAGGTAATTTCTGTGGAGAAACTAATGCACTGGTTAATTTCCACCCTAAATACTGCCATGGAGCTTCTATTTGAATTTTATCTGGTGCTATTTGTAAACCACACGTTTGCAATGATGATATCAAAAAGGTGCAGACTTGTTGCAGGTAAATCTCATCCATGTGAGCTATCGATATATCATCCATATAGCGATAGATCAAGGCATGAGGGTATTTTTCTCTAACAGGTTTCAAAGCAGAACCCATCACGAATTGACATATGGTCAGACTAGAAGCACTTTAAACTTGCGTTATTTACTGTGAGCCAATGCAGATGCTCACATCTCAGCCTTGCACCTGCCCGATCCCACATGCACGCAAGCCTTAATAAAGTCTGTAACGGTAACTGGTTAGTGGATCTCAGCGTCTCCAGAATTCTTTTACAATCCAAGCTGCAGTAATAATGCATCTGCTGCCGCTGGTACATCTACCTGTCTTTCAACAGCTCGTTGTAATTTATCAGTAAATTGAATGTAGGGTTCACCATTAGCTTGTCTGATAGTACTAAGAGGTTTGTTTGATTTTTTTCATGTCAGGAATATTTTTTAAAGCTTTTGTTGCTAATTGCACAGTGAATTGTAAAAGTGCTGTGGTAAAATGAGCTTGAAGCTGTGGATTTGCAAACTGACCCTCCCCCAGCAGTTGATCCTGTCTATTTCGGTCCTTAATCACATATTTCTCTCCCAAGCCAGGCCTCTGCTCTCATGGTCTTTTAACACGCTTCTAACACAGCAAGAGGCAGCCAGTTTCCCAGGCTTGCACCTGGCCTTTAGCTAAAGAAAGATCACTCTGTTGGTTCCCACGGCACATTTAGTCTTACAGCAAAGGTTTTAGAGATTGGCATCATATATATGCTAAAGTAGATTATCAATAAATTACCCATGTGATGGATACTATATAGTGTGGGGTTGTGAGGTTCATCTAGAGGTCAACTTCAGTGCAGGGCCTATGATTCAAGCCCCAGCACTACAACCCCTCGCTTAAGCGACCGCATTTGCTGGCAAACTTGGAGGTATCTGCTCAGGCTGTATTAGAAAGTCATCTACAAACGCATACAAAAAATACATCTAGAGAAAAGCATAAACACAGTTCAACAACAGTAATTTATATCTGGTGTCCCCTTCCCCCTCTCAGGGAATGCAGCCACGATGTCAGGCCTTCACCCTCTCAGGGAATGCAGCCACGATGTCAGGCAGCTGTCATTAGTAGATTTCTTCTTTTGATGCATCAAGCCCTGACGATGTTGAACATCACTCTGATTCATCAGATTTGTGAAGGCAACACATGTCCCTTACAGATTGCAGAGGTGTGGCTTGTGCTTTTTTGAGTTGAGCTGCAGTTTAACATTTGGATTGTGACACCAGTAGCACCGTTCGAATGCTGTTTCCTCCAGATGGAGCACAGGTATGCCTTGAAGAAACTTGGAAAACAAGAACTCAAGAATCTGATATTAACAGAGGGTGTAAAATAAGCAGAGACGTTGGGGTACAGAATCAAGCGGCATTCTCAGGGCTTCAAATGACTTATTTTTATGATGAGCTGAGAGGTAGCTTACTTTAAAGGGATACTTTTGTATGTATCGCCACGTTATTCCCACTTGCTGAAGTACCTGACTGCTTTGAGTCATTTCCTTCTCCTCCCCTGGAATATGATACTGTTTTACAGTTATGACCTTAGTAGGCACAGGCAGCATGGCAGGATCCCAGGATCCCACTGTGGAAATCCACGCAGAACAGTTACAGGTTCGTTAGCAAATCCCGCTTGTGAAGTTCCAAAGCAGAAGCAACCATTTGAGGTTTCAGGTATCTGTCCTGCCAGCACATCAACACTCAAAATATGTTCTTTAATTGGGGCAATTAGCACTAGCAGCGGAAGCATCAGAGAACTTAAACGGATGTACACCGAGGCAGCGTAACTATAAGCTGGGCTTCACTCTCCCCCACCTCTGCAGGGCCAGGATAGACCAGGACCCTGTCACATACACACTGAGAAATCAGCTGTCCCTGGTCTAAGAAGCTCAGGGTTTTGACAAAGAAGAGGCTTGAGTTTGGCAAACAGAGGCTGATACATCCAATCTATTTCTGTATGTTTTTCTTCCTGACTAGTGATTGCTGCGTCCACGTGAGCCGGAAGAGAGCCGGGGGTAACTACAAGAAAGGAAGGCAAGGCCTCGTTACTGAGCAGAACCATTTGAGGGTGTTTCCATAAGGGTGCCAGAACAGTTTTTTCCTGCCTAAAGAGGGGTAAATAAGTTTTTCCAAGAATACTGCTTCAAGGGTGGGAAGACGCAATGAAGAAATTTTCTAGCCGGTTAGTAGAAAAGATAAGAAGATCGTGTGCACCTGGACAAAGCAAGTAGACCATTGTTCAGAAAGTTTTAACAAGCTGTTCATCCTTGGGGGTGTGTGGAACTGGACCTAAGTGGGGCTTTTCTAGTTAAACCCCTCATTGTGGAGATGAGATGGTACCAAGATATCAAAAAATGTTTATGAAAGGCTGAAAATGAGCCAAAATTAAATGTGGCAGTGGGAGATGACGACCACCACCTCAATTCAGAGCGCCAAAACCTCATCCCCCCACACCCTCGAGGAGCACGCATGCAAATTTACACGAGAGGCGAAGCTAATTTTAATATATCGATCCAACAGTGAACGTAACCGTTATCACTAACCAGTCATTGTAGAATTAGGGGCAAGTTAGGTGTATTTATACTAATAAGTTACAAAATAAATATGTCGACCACCACCTCAATTCAGAGCGCCAAAACCTCATCCCCCCACACCCTCGAGGAGCACGCATGCAAATTTACACGAGAGGCGAAGCTAATTTTAATATATCGATCCAACAGTGAACGTAACCGTTATCACTAACCAGTCATTGTAGAATTAGGGGCAAGTTAGGTGTATTTATACTAATAAGTTACAAAATAAATATGTCGCAGTTTTTTGATGCAGTATGCTAGTTTCATTTGGCATCCAAACTTGGCCAACTTTGCTACTAAACTCCAAACCAGCATTTGGTTTAGAGAGTTCTTTCTTTGCAGTTGCTGCTTTCAGCAGCAGAATTTGGCACCCCGGATGGGACCAGCTCTCCAGAGGCTCCTCAGAGCAGAGAAATCATGAGCACTTCAGCATGCACCACAATATTTTCAGGGAGGTCCTCCAGTTCCCTGGTCGGGTAAGTCTCTGCCACAGCTACCTGCCATTTTAATGCCGCTGGTATTGGCTACTGGGTTTGGTTTTTTAATTGGTCACAAATGCAGAGCTCTTGGTTTTCACTGCGCAGTTGTAATCCACATGTTATCATCGGGACGCCTAGAGTTCACATTTTGGTTTGGGTTTGGTCTGATTCACTGTGCGCGTGATAGTTGCTAAATTGATGCTGCTTTGTGATCAGTGATTTTCTATTTGCATTTTCCTTTTTACCTTGTGATTTTCTACTTTGCTATGCGACCCCTTCTCGAGCTCTTAGGTCTTGTAATAATGGCTAATACTGTGACAACCCATAAAGGAAATTGTTCTGCTTTGGGTGTATGTCGAAACACTGGAGCGAAACGCAAAAGGAATTAGTAGAATATCGTAATCAGTGGTGGCCACTTTAATGACTTAGGCAAAAAAGGAAAAATTCCAAAAAATTGAACTTTGAATTATAATAATCTTGCAGTTAATGTTGTTTTGCTGTCAGGAAGAAAAATGGGAAAAAGTGCCATCTGTGGATCTTTTCTTTACACTCAGAAGTTACTACAAATCCAGGGAGGACTAGACGGGTGACCTGTTTGGGTAATGGTGCCGTTCTCAGCGTTAGTTTTTAAAGCCTGGAAAGAGATGGTGGGGGTGTATAGGGAAGATCTGGAATGGGAAGTGAAAGTCATGGCAACCTTAATTTAACATCATGATCCCGACTGGAGAGATTTGCGGGTGATCTTAAGTCTTCTAATGTCTTGAGAGGAAGGAAGAGCCGTTCTGGCTAAAGCTAGAGAGCAGGCGGAGAGAGCGTGTGTGTGACACACAGGGAGGGCATTAGAGGATCATTTTCCAGCTAACAATCCTAACTGGAATCTGAACAATTGTGTTCACAGACTGTTATTAACTGACTATCAGAGACTGATTTTACATGGTGTTCGGAATGCAATTCCAAAAGTACAGAATTGGTCCAAACTGCATCAAGTCATTCAGAGAAAGAAGGAGGAACCCTCTTTCTTCCCAGAGAGACCGAAGGAAACAGCGAGAACATGTACTGATTTGAATCTGGAAAAGGAAGCAAACACCATCTGGCTAATCCACCTTTTTGTGAGACAGTCTAATCCAAAGATGAAAGAGTTATTACAGAAGTTAGAGGGGGAAAATACCAACTTGATAAATAAAATACTGAAGTGTGCTTGGAAAGCGTATAACAACAGAGAGACAGTGGAGGAGTAAAGTCAGAGAAAAGAAAAACTCAGAGATAAGAAGCCGCTGGCAGCGACTCTAGCCCAGGAAAATAAAGGGCTGGAGGAGAGTGTTCTCAGGCTCCGAGATGCAAGCAAGATCCTGGCGGAATGCCAAGGGCCAGAATGCCGTTAGAAAAGATCAGTGAGCCTTTTGCAGAAAGAAGGGGCACTGGAAAAGAGAATGCCTGTGATTGAATCTGCAGGGAATTGACAGAATGCTGGGGCAGACAGGTCACGGGATGATGGTGGGTTCAGACGGAAGGAGACCGGGGGGACGAATTGGAACCCTCCCCAACAGAGCCTCTGGTTATAATAAGGTTGAGGAATGAGAAAATAAATTTTCTAGTAGATACAGGAGCTAGTTATTCAGTATTAAACAAATGTAAAGATAAAGTAAGCAGAGTGTGCAATTATTGGTGCCACAGGGCAAAGCGAAAGCCAGCTAGGGTTTTTTTCACTCTTTGAAGTTTGGAACTGGAAGAGGGTGTTACTCCATCAATCAGTCTATTGTGCCAGACTGCCCTGTGCCGCTAACAGAACTAGACACATTGAGTAAACTGAACGCACAAATTACTTTTGAAAAAGCAAAATTCAAGTTCCTATTCCTGAAAATAAAAGTCTGGATGCCCAAGTTCTTATGTTACAGATGGAAGCTGTGTCACAGGAGATACCAGAGAAAGCTGAAAACACCATCCCACTTCTGGTTTGGGCCTCAGGAACACCAGGAAGATCCTGAGCAGCTGAACCGGTGACCACCCAAATGAAGCCAGATGCCAGCCCAGTAAGACAAAAGCAGTACTCAATTTAATTAGAGGATACTTTTCAAAACAACTGGATAATGTCTGCAAAGGGGGCACAACATGTCCCTGAGCAGTGGCAGCACCAGTGCTATTGATCCAGTAGGCACAGAAGTTCATACTTGGACAAAAACTGACTGTATTTGCACCTCATGCAGGTACAGCTGTCCTAGAGCAAGAAGGAGGACAGTGGCTGTCACCGAGCCAGATGCTGAAATCCCAGACTGTTCTTTTGGAGCAGGACGATGCAGAACTGAGAGTGACTACGACCCTGAATCCAGCAGCTTTCCCACCTGCCGACCCTGAGCTAACTCACGATTGCTGGCAGACGACGGAGCAGACATACTCCAGTGAGGCTGACCTGAAAGACATGCCTTTGGAAGATGCGGACTGGGACTTGTTTGTGGATGGCAACAGCTTTGTGTGAGATGGAACACAAAAAAGCAGGAGATGCAGTGGGAACTGTAAAGGGGTAATCGAGGCTAAAGCTCTGCCACCTGACACAGTGGACCAGAAAGCAGAACCCATGGCTTTACTAAGGGTCCCAGAGCTCTCACAAGACAAAATTGTTATCGTATGGAGACACTCAGAATTTGCCTTTGGGGTAGTCCATGTTTGTGGAGCTCTCTGGAAAGAAAGGAGACTTTTAACCTCCCGAGGCTCCCCAGTTAAATATGGACCAATGATCCAGCAGTTGTTACAAGCCACTGACCTGCCTGAATTAGTAGTAATCATGCACTGTAAGGCACATCAGTTTGGAAACAACCTAGGGCATAGAGGGAACCGATCGCAGACAAGGCTGCAAAAGAGGCAGCCGAAAGTCAGATATTGTTAGTTTTACCAGAAAAAAAAAAAAAAGAAAAAAAAAAGAAGTTTGGAGGTTGGGACCTGAAAACCCACAGTACACATCAGAAGATGATCCGTTGGCTAATATACTAAGGGCAGGTAAAAATTTGTATGGATAGTGGATGACTTTCCCACCACAGGTAGTCCCACAAGAGATTATGCACCAATTGGCTGATAGAAAACACCAGGAGACTCACTGGGGAATTGAAGCAATGCCAGAAGCATTGAAAACTTAAGTGCTAAGTGTGTGAATGACTGGAATAATCAAAAGCGTAGTAAAGAAATGTGAGTTATGTCTAAAGAACAATTCACATATATCCCAAAGATCCTCACTGGGAGTCACAAAAAGAAGAAACTGTCCCGAAGACTATTGGCAAATCGACTTTTCTGAACTGCTGCGACAAAAAGGGTATCGGTGCCTTTTAGCAATGATAGATACTTTTCCAGGCTGGCCAGAGGCTTTTCCTTATTGAACCAATAAGGAAAGAGAGGTAGCAAAGGTATCCCTTTCAGAAGTGGTACCAAGGTCTGGGGTGCCTGTAGGACCTTCTTAAGACAGGGCCCACATTTCATGGCAGAAGTTCTTCAGAATTTAATTAAAGTTTAGGAAAAAAATAGGATCTCCATACCTCCTGGAGGCCACAGTTGAGTGGGAAGGTAGA
>NW_009724362.1:0-25719 GCF_000703405.1 Apaloderma vittatum
CCTCAGCCCATCGCTCCAGCCTGTCCAAATGACATGACATCTTGCTTTTAAAAACAAAATATTCTTCCGTTGCATCTGTTCCTTTTCATTCTTGAATAGCTGAACTGTTGCAGAAAGGCAATAAGCATACCATTTATTTTCCTGAAAAATTCAAGAGCTCCAAGGTGATTAAAGACCCAGAATACTGTACATAGTTTTTCAGACATTAGTATGGAAGTTCTTTTTTCCAATTTTTTTTTTCCAAAAATATATGTAGTGCCAGAGGTAGGATCACTTATTCCCTGGAAAGTAATTTCTTAGAGCTGACCAGTTAGGGAGAAAATAATAAGAAAAAAAATTAAGCAAAATTGTTTCTTAAACAGTAAGTCGTTGAGGAGTAAAAAGTAGTAGTAGGCAACACAAAACATTCAAAGCCTCCTTTTACAGCACTGGCTAACATTGCCCAATTTTATATCTTCCACCAAATCTCATATCTAAAATAACCGTATGTTTTGTGAAGATATATGCATATATCAGAAAGACATGTCTTTATCCGTGGTTTCAATATTTTTGACCTTTTAACACTCCCATAAATATATAACTATGCTTTTTTTTGGTATCTCAGAAGCGCAATTGCTGATTGTTTAATGAAACCAATTTAACATTAAGTCTTTTTGAGGGGTTATTTTTCAGTCTTTTACTCCACAGTTCTTTGTTCAGTTAAAGCTTTTATGTAGGTTTTTCCATACTACTAGTTCCGCAGTTTTAAACATCAGGAGATTTGTTGCTTTTGTTAGGCTAATTTAGTTAGATAATTATGAGAGACACATTTCATTTCCAAAGTTCCAGTACCTGGGAAAAATAACCTTTAAACAGAGCCCTAGCGTAAACTTAGGCACTAGAAAAGCAGAAGACTATAAGAGGAGCAAAAATGCTTTGTTAGTGGTAGTTATTTTACTGTTTATTTGACTCAGATTGAACATTTTGTTGTTTTACAGCAGTTTCAAGGTTTTAAGATATACTCATTTTTCTTGAGTTAGGAAGGATGAATCCATCTGTTAAATTTTTGATTCTTGGTGTTAGGCCTTAAATACTTCTTATAATTTCCTGTTTTAGAAGTCTAGTTAAAACACCAACAATGTAAATGGAGAGATGGCATAAGCCTTTAATGCCATAAGGACCTAAAATTTGGTAACATTTTCCAAATCCTGATCCTTCACACAGCTCTGCAGTTGCTCCAAAACAGCTTTGTACAGGCAAAGCATGCAAAAAGTACCAAGCATCTCCAATATTTATAGGGGTATGTAACCACTATAACCTCAAATATATAACAGTACTGCCTGCATTTTATAGGCACCTTTCATATTGGTACCTATAAACTTCCTCATACTTCTGCCATCAGATTTTTTCATATATTTTCATTTTGCCCTCTGTTTTCATCAGCCTCAGTCTTACTTTCCAGCTTATTGCCATAGGCTACTAGACTGGAACAAAGCTCTGTGTGGTGCATAACAAAAGAGGAACTCATGGAAGGAAATTTGGCTATATCCATTATGATAGGTCTTAATCCTCCAAGCAGTGCCCGTTCTGGAACATCGCCCAAGTTACTTAGAGAGAGAGAATGAAAGAAGTGAGTCGATACTGACAGTTTCTCTGCTGTTAGCTAAGAGAACAAAGGGGCACTGGCAAAGGGCCATTCAACAAAATAACATGGTGTTAGCAACAGATATGACCTATCATTAAGAAAAGCAGAAATACCAATAAAGAAAACATTCACTTCTCCAAAAGAAACCTTTCCCATTACTGCAGGAATTGGAAGATATCATCTTCTTTTCCTTGAGCAAATTTAACTTAGTCTGGTTTTGTTCTAGTCAAAACTCTGCATTTGACTGCAGACACAGGTGAAAACATAAAAAATGTAAGAGAGCTGAGAGTCAGAAAACAAATAAAGGACCAGCTGTGGTTAGGATTCTTATTTTCTATACTACAGAGAGCCTTCCCACTCAGTCATGAAATGAGCCACATTAAACTATTATGCATCAGATCAAGCCATTACAAAGCATTTTAAAATTATGCACATTAAAAAAACACTAGTGAAAACAAAAGATGATGAAGAGATAATGTGAAAATAGGGCTTTCTATAACTAAGAATATCGAGTCAAATTTAAAAGCAGCCATGTAATCCAGGAACCAGAACAACTGCCAAATGAGATATTTCAGGTATGTGATGACCATGCTGCCTGGAATATTCAGTGGGTAAAACAGGGAGTTTGCACACTTCTAAGATCATCAGGAAGAATGACTAACAAAATAATCTTACCAACTTTAACACACACTTAAGTTATTTTATGCATGTACATGGCACTATGCATAGTGAAAAGACCGAAAAACGGGGAAGCTTCCTGAAGGCAGGAAAGATCAACCGATCAATAAGTATGCCTCAACCTGATTGCAGAGTGGCTCTGTCAGACTGATTAAAAACACTGCTACCCAGACGCTGTTGCCCAGAAGGATGGTAGCTTGAATATGAACCTTTGAAGATAGGATAAAAAGGCTGTGGAAATACAAGCAGAGGGGATTATCCTGGAGGGAAAGAAAACAAAACAAAACAAAACAAAAACAAAAAAACAGATCTGCTTGTCATGCTGATTAAACTCACAGTAATACATATGATTCCAAATCCATAAAAAAGACAATATAACAGGAACGCATGAATGAATAATCTAACATGCACAATAGACATCAAAGTTCATTGTTACTCCACTATCAATGAAATGCACTGTGAAGCTTCCCCTTCACGCGGCACAGCAGGTATTGTTTTGGAAGCACTATCAAGGGCAGCAGATTCAAGGATCATTGCTTTAATGCATCACAAATTGTGTTAAAACTCTCAAGTGAAAATAGATTCTTTCTTTTGCTTCCACTATATCCCACAATAGACTGGGAAAGACAGAACCAGAGAACATCTAACAAATATTAATCATGTCTCAGCAGTGAATTTCAATGATATAGACTATAGACATGTCTCACTGCCACCTGCTGCACAGTTACCACGTTATTTCAATGAACCTTAGTTTCTGCTCATGTCCTAGCCACCATTTACAACCAAGGAAAAATGAAGAATTATTTAAGTGCTCAGTTTCTTCTGTTACAGATGCTAACATTGATCTATAATTCTTCATATGGTAGCTGGAAATAAAAATTATATGCAATCTCCACTATTTTATGTTTAATACTGAAGGTCTCAATTACAGTTAGTAGAGGGGACCTTCACTGAAAATACCATTCATTATATTTTGTGTAAGACATGTTGCAAAAAATACAATTGAAAAGATTAAAAATATTTAACATCTTGCCGTTTTAATTATTTTTCTTCCCTATACATATGATATAGTCTCATTTACACTGTGTTCAAACACATGCATTACTCTTTAAATAATCTCTGTAAATTGTGCAGCACTTAAATCAAATTTTCATCATTTAGCACTACAGTTACAATGAAAATTAGTCTTATTGTATATCAATATGTTTTGCCTTAAGATGGAGAAGGAGATGAAAAATTCCTTCATTAAGTTAAAAAAAGAGAAAGAAAATAATTTTTGCATTGAAGCTTCCTAGTGACTTTTTGCATTGAAATATTTCCTGCTTATTTTAAAAAAAATCATTTGTTTTGTTTGTTTTTCAAAAAAATAACAAACCACAAACAGAAATGACTTTCCTCTGAAAATATGACCATATTGATAAACAAAATTCCTTTTAGATTCACTCTAATAATAAGGCTTTTATTCTGGTAAAGACTGTTCTGTAAATGCTAGCTGTAGCTATTAATATCTTTATTAACCTCAAAAAAATTTGAATATCTTCTTCTTTTGAAACGAGATTCAGGATGTATCTTGCCTGGGAGATGGGTATGGCACAAAGTCACTTAGCAGTATCACATATGATACTGAATCAAAATCAGTGAAGGTATATCAGAGTGATACTATATCCCACTAACAAATTTTATTAGTAGGAAAGCTAACTGTGTATCTGCACTGATGTCTTGTTCCCGTTTGGTCCCCATGTGTTGCCTGATGTAGTCGACAGGTGGCGTCCCTGGCGGCAGGGAGGCTGGATTAAAATGATCTCTAAGGTACATTCTAGCCTAGGCCATTCTATGATTCTATGATCCTCAGCCAGTAACTCTAAACGATATTGTACTTCAGGCGCTAGTCTAGACACTTCCACCATCAAACATTTTTGTGTAATGTGGACATGCTCCAGGAAATTCCCAGCCAGGAACTTGAGAGAAAATCTTGTAAAACAGTTTTACAAAAACTTTAACACGATCCAGACTACTAGCTATATTACATTTTTTGGACACAAGAGAGGATACAATTCCCTGAAAAAGGGATACCAAAGACAGCAAAACTGTCTAGACACTCAAATACTGGATATCAATTATTAGTACTCTCTAAACCACTTTATTACAAGACTATGATAAATGTACCCATTAAAAGGCTTAGATATAACTCGCACAAAAAAACAGGAAAAAGTACTTTAATATGTGTATTAGAACTACTGTGCAAGAAATAAATATTAATGTTAGAAGTATACCTCAACTTCATTTTGAACACACTGGAAATTTAATTCATATAACACAATTAACAAAATTCTAGCAGAAAGAAAATATTTCCTAAGACAGCTATCTAAGGAAATGATTATTGCTTCCTTTCCAAAAGAGGAAGACCTACTAATAAAATGTAGAAAATGTTCTAATAAACAGTTTACAGTTCCTGATAGAACTTCATCTTCACAGCAAAGATTCCTTGCATCATAGGGACCTAACCATGTTGTATTTGAAGTAATTTGAAGAGAGAAATCTTGCAAATGACAGTATAGCTATATAGTTGTAAGAAAGTTAGAAACATTCAGCAGAGAGACCTGAAAGAGTGAAATGTTACTAAATCGTGGTAAATTAATACTTAACTGTGTGCATGATGTGATGCTTTATTAAAAATAAATGATATAACAAATGTATTTTATCATATAATGAGATTAATAAATCTGTGTACATCTCAGTAATATCTGATAAACACTTGTCTTTATTAATTTTGATTCTATTAGGAAGTCAGTTAATTTTATGCCTATTTTTCCTCTATATACATCTGTATCACTCTTTTTCTCACTCTCAGTGAAACCAAACCCAAGCAAGTTTAATAATGAACACTAAAATGGTCTATAGCCGGGAAGTTTGAATTCCATTAAAGAGTTAAACTGCCTCATCCTGTCTGATACAAAACTATTGATATAAATACTAAGTCCCTTCTGCTTCATTGTATACTAATATTCATTCATATACCTGCATAGAGATCATTTTCAAACAATACTGCAAGTGGAAAAATAATGTACTGGTGTTCAATTATTGTTTCCTAAGCCAAAAGTCCTTAATATCATTAAGAAAAATGGACTTGCTGCAAAGATCTGTATTACATCAGGATTTCACATAACACCTTTACTGGACCATTTATTTATATCAAAATAAATCACATGAAAATACTTTTGCTTTGTATTTAACAGAACGCGGCTGCTAAAGGATACCATGTATTCTTCAACGTTGAGTGAGGAGAGTAGGAAGGAGAAGGAAAAACAATGCATCAGTAGCAACTGTGCTTCCACAAATGAAAATGAAGATCTTTGGATTTGGATATATAAAGTGAGGAGAAGACAGAAAAGCCTCCAGACAGAGGTAATTACAGGAAAAAACAAAGAGGTAACAGCCATGCATAACCAAACCATAATATTCTATCCCGATGGTCATTCAAATTGGTCTGTGCAATGATGGCCTAAGTGATACTTTGTAGTAAAGCTCTGATGTAACAGAAAATCTTTAACTAGGTGAAGAATAATTAAATAGTCTGAGATAGTAGCGGAGGATATATGTGGCTACTTCATAATTAAGAAAACACTACCAAGAAAAAAACTCATCTCTTTTTTTTTGTTTGTTTTAAGCATAAATGCCAGTGGTTTTTTTTTATTGGTTTGTTTGTTTCATTTATATAAATATAGTTATTGTGGTACACTCAGTTAATAGCCAGACTCCCACCTAGGCACTCACTACACACACACATAGAGTGGGGTGAGGACTGAAATAGTAAATAAAGAGGAATGAGAACAGTTATGTGTTAAGATAAAGAAAAGAAGATTACTTGCCAATTACTGTTAGAGGAAAAATTGGGTCAGCTTGGGGAAAAATAATTTTTTTTTTGTTAAAATAAATCTGGGCAACAGCAAACAAAAAGAAAAATGTTAAAACATCTTTCCTCTCTTCTTTCCCAGGCTCATCATCATTTTGCCACTCCAAACACCACTACCTTCCCACCTTTTCAGCTCTACTTCCCTCGCATTTTCCTCTGTTTCAGCAGGGGCTCTCCATGGTCTGCAGCTCTTTTAGGTATATCCATCTGCAGGAAAGTGAGTCTTCCACAGACCGTAATGTGGAGATGTCCTCCAGCATGGAGAAACTCCTGCTCTTCCTGCTCCTGCTCTGATATTGGTTTTAGTTACGCACTCTCTTACTCTTTTTATTCCCTCTTCTTCTCTCTGTGTAGTGGTTTCTGCCCTTTTTATAATATATTTTCACAGAGGCATGATCTTTGCTGGTGGGCTCAGCTTTGGCTTCAGGGAACCAGCTGTTAACCAGGCGGCCTCTAACTTCTTCCCATAGAGGCTTCTCCTGCAGCCCACACTTTCCCCATTCTCTCCTAGATATTAACACCTTCCCATGGACACCCAGAGAGGCACAGTCAACCATTTTTCTGGAATGTTGCAAATCAATATCTATCTGGAAGGATCAATCTCATAGAAAACATCTGCAGTTGTACTAGCTACAACCCTCCTCTTAGCAAGTCAGAGCTAAGAACCAAGTATATGAAACTTTAGGCACAAATATTGTCTCAATAAAGGCTAGGGAGAAACATATATTAGTTTTACTTTTCTGCAGCTAAAATAAAGCTGCTTTTGTGCTATATGAATATGAATTGAGACATTAAAGACTCTGCCAATGTTGTTCTTAAATACTGTTTACATAAAGTTTTAATAATGTATTTTATAGAAGCTACTAGATTCTTATAAATAGGCTGAACATTTGAATATTTATTTGTTCAACAGCTGAACCTGAAGTTACAGTTACATGGTGCTTAACCTGCAGGGATATGTCTAGGTATTTATACAGTGACAAAGGAAGAGTGGTGAAAGAGTTTTGGTGATTGTTATACTGTGCAGAAGAAGAGTAGAAGTTCTTATGGAGAAATGTCTTAGTTTATCCAAGATTTCAGTCTGGACTTACATTCATGTTTGAAGATTCAGCATGACTCCGGCTCACATAGGCATGATCACAGACTTTGACACTGATACATAAAAGAGCAGCAGCCCTGTCTTTTGGAGGGTTTGCTTCCAGTGCAATATCTAATTTATTTAATGAAAGCATTGCCTTCTGCTTTGTGGTTACAGTGTGACACAGACTGAATGGTAGGTGGGACAATAGGAAAGTAAAGAAGAGATGCTGAACTTAGAAATCTCCTTCAGTGTTGAACTAGTGAAATAATATTGAAAAGATATAGCTAGTGTTTTTGTTCACAGCTGGGACCAATAAATGCCTGTGAAGAATTTCTGTAAATTATACTCTTCTGTGGGGGGCCAAGAAAATGTTGTTTCTCATTTAAAATAAATAGTACCCCCTACTAACTTATTCCTAATCATGCAAATGACAAAGGAATTAAGTAGGCTATTTCCATACATATGACTGTTTCTTTTATGAAATGTAGTTCCACAGAATTTCAGAGCTAATTGATTTGGAGGAATTCATCTTTGTAATTTTTTTCAACATTGTAACAAATTCCAGTGATTTTATTTATGCAATTCCATTTCTTATTGTAGCATTTTAAAATAACGATATTGAGTTCTCAATGTGTGTTCTGTTTGCATTGCAAAGCAGTGAAGTTTGCCTATAAAAAAAGACAAAGTGTTTTTTTCAGATCCAGAGATTAACAGTACATATGCAAATGACATTGTTTATATAATAGAAACAGTGCTGCAATCTTCAGCAGAACTTCTACTTTGAAATTTTTCCCTAAATTCATAATACTTGCTTTAAATCTAGTAAACTCCACACAAAAATGAGAAAAAGCATTTTAGAGTTGCATCAAAGCCTTCCTTATGAAAAATGTGCTTCTTTATCGCTAGTTTTTCCATCACATATAAATGAAATAATTCAAATTTGATGTGTTGTAAAACTGGACATAAGGCATCTCTTAAATAGGTTTTATCTTAATACCCAGAAGCTAAACACCTTTCTTAGAAATTCAAGATTCCCTTGGTAGCTAAAGCCATTTGAAAACATGTTCATTTAATTCCATCTGTTTATCCAATCACTACAATAATGAGAAAACCCAGAATGCAACATTTCTTCTGATAATTTTTACATTTGATAATCCAGGTTTTTTTCTCTGCTTTAACTGTTTAAGATCAAAGGTGCCTAACCGCACCATATGGCTCTCTCTTTACCTTTCCATTATATACTAATTTCTCAAGAAAAAAAGGAGAAATCTTAGGTTCTGGGTTTTCCACAGACTAAACATTCATTATCAGTGCAATTATGACATTTATTAGATGAGATCAAGAGTGTATTGCTCAGCTCATTCATAATGATGATGCTTACTATTAAAATGAGTCTTTACCACTCACACTTATTCAAATTACACTACAGATTCCCAGCAGTACATCTCAAAACTTTAAATATTACATACAATCTTTAGATGCAAGCATTAAAAATGCTTTAATAGTATTTCAGCAATTTCAGTGATGTGATGTTTAGGCCTACTGATGACAACAAGTTATGAATAGTATACACATGGTTCTGCAAATTCTAATTTTAAAGCAATCCTTGTGCAAAACTTCAACTAAGCTACAGTGATTTCTAATTATACGAGGCTGAGCTGCAAGTACTGTGATGCTTCACTAACCACTTCATTCAAAGCTAACTGATACAAGGATGAATTCTATTAGAAAAGCAGTAAACCTCCTTAAATATAATTAGCTGCTTTGAGGAACACTAGAACAGTTCAAACTGTCATGCTCCACAGTGAAGCAGGGACCAGTCATACCTCACATAAGTAGGGCAATTTGAAATACACCATAAAAATACACTTGTTTAAGTATTTACAAATATTTTATCCCAGCTCCAGGCTTCATTTCTGCCTCTCTGTTGTTCTGTGTGTAGAGTGTTGCCCTACAATATAAAAAAATAAAATCCAGGGAAATACAATCAATTTTGTGCCATACCGCTTTTCACTTGGATCTCACTCTGATCCATTTCACTGTACAAATTAATAAATACTTCTGGCAGGACAATGTAATTATGGGGACAAGTAGTGTCTAAACTGGCTTGAGTGCAAGTTGCTTGACTCATGATTGGTTCACTATGTAAAACTACATATTTAATAAAAAGTCTTTAACAAGATCTTTGTAGTGACAAACAGGTCTTTTCCACTTTAATTTAGTTTATTTGATACTGTCTAAGCTGTACTATTTAACCCAAACATTTTCTTTGCATGTTCATTACTTTTCACTTACACGAGATTAATAATATGTCAGCAGCCTCAAACTAAAATAAAATGAAGATGTAAAGGAAAAAAAAATCCCAATCTACTTAAATTTTAAATGAAATAAGTTACACAAAAGACAACATCTTAAAAATCTTTTCTGCACAGAGCATACAGCAGATTTTGTCCTTATTCACATAACCTTAAACAGCTATTTTGAAGCCAATTATAATTATTAGAGACCTGATTTATTTTTTTTAAAAGAAAAAGAAAAGAAATTGCATCAAAAATTGTAAACAAAGAAAAATTTCATTAGTACCTTGAACTACAAAGACATCCACACAAAATATATGGAGTGTTGGATAGGACTGTTAACTCTTTGAACAGAAATTATCCTATTTCTCTATATCATAGAGTTAAATGTATCTTAGGGAGGATTTTTTCTTTGGTTTGGTTTAAGCTTCTTTTGTTGTTGTATGCTTGTGGGTTTTTTCCAAGAAATATAGAGTATTTTCTGAAAAAAATAAAAAAGTAAGATGGTAAAGGAAAGAAAGTATGAAGAATACCAGTAGAAATTGCAGAGAACTGATAAGCAAGAGAAGATGCATAAAAGGAGCTATACATAGAAAACAACACAAGAAATGAGAAAAGGGGTAAAATCAAAAGTGGGGAAAAGGGAGAAAGGTAAAAAGATGTTTAGTGGCAAATGCTAACAGACAACTTATAAAGGCATGTGCAGAAGGATATGACACTTTAAAGACCAAGGAAGATAATTTCTGTGGGAGCTTGTTCATGAATTTCTTGGTTTTCATCTTGTAGTTCCACTATAAGCTCATTGTAGAATGAATCATATTGCTTATACTCTAGTTCTCAAGAGAAATAAAATAAAATAGGACCAAAAAACCTCCAACACAAAGTTACTAAACAGAGTCAGAAAAGTCTTCTGGAGTCTACTGAAATAATGCAATTTCTCTGGAGGTTGTCCAGGTCTGACTTCTACTCTTATTTGCTCTATACCCCAAGTTCTATCCTATTTAAAATCCAAATGTATTCAGTTATGCAGCCTGAAATTCACAGGGCCAGAGCTGAGTTCTTGTTCTCAGGGTGCACATTTCAAAGATGATTCAGAAGTACTGGTATATTCACTGATTCTGCGGTGAAGGAAAAAGAAGCAGAGTGGGTTGGGGAGTGGTGGGGAAAAGGAGAGATAAAAACAATGCGCAATAAAAGGAAGAAAAGAATAAGGGTAAGAAAACAGTAGCTGTTTGTGTTTTTTTAATCTCTACATTCCCTTTCTCCTTTTTCTCTCTTATAATAAAGCCAAATTAGTAGAGAATAATTAATTACAATAAAAGAGAATTGAAGAAAAATGAGAAGAAAATAAATTAAGAATATAAAAAATGCAACAAATAAATTAAAATGGCAAGAAAATAAAACAACAACAAATAAACAACAACAAATAATAGGATAATTGAATGAGATATTAAAATAACAAAATTAAGAAAAGCAAAGCAATGGAAGCAATATTGTTTGGAATAGGCCTACAAGTCCATGTACATCGTCAAAGTGAATGCAATTATGACACCAAATAGGTAGAGTTAAACTTTAGTAAAAATGAGAAAGCATATTACTTAGCTGGGGAAAACATAAATAAAATTATTCTTCAAAAAATAAAAATGTATGGGATAAATTTATTTGAATTTTCCTCAACCATCATCATACTACTGCTGCAGCACTACTAGTGACATTTCAAGGATAGTATTCTTTGGGAGCACATATTATTCCCTATATTTTCTATATCTTGTCTTCTAGCTGATGGGTTTTGAATGCACCAGAGAAGATACTAGAGCTGTTTTCACTGCAGACAACTGTTTCTACCGCCAATGTGTCTTCTAATTCTATTTCATAAAGATATCAATTTATATATTTACTGTGCCTACAGATAAAAACTTCTACTCCATTTAAATAATAAATGCTTTTTTCTTCTCTTTAACTAAAACCTTCATGAAATTATTTTCAATCACGTTTTATATTTGTCTTTGCTTATATGTAGAAATCCAATATTATACAATATCACAGAATCGTAAAATCGCAGAATCACAGAATGTCAGGGGTTGGAAGGGACCTCAAAAGATCCTCTAGTCCAACTTCCCAGCTAAAGCAGGATCACTTAGAGTAGGTCACACAGGTTGACCTTTCTCCAACAGCAAAACCCCTCAAAAATTTTCCTCTCTTTCTTTCTTGTTTTTTTCTTTTTTTTTCCCATTCCCATGCTAGTTTGCTCTTTTTGAGTTTGAATACATGGTGCAGCAAAACATTCACAAATGTTTATGACTACCAGCCAAAGCCTGTGCCTTCACTTATATCTTTTATTACTTTCCACTATTTGCAATAAAAAGGAACTCTGCCAACTGGTATTTCTAAGACATTCCTTAAAGGAAGACGCAAGAAAATGAATTTGCATCTTGTCAGAAGTTTGCATTTGGCTGCAAAACTGCAGCAAAGGAGGATTTACATGAATTACCCACATCACTTTCTCTTTCTTTTGCTCTGTTCGAATTATCATTTGTCATCTCAATATGTTTCATTGTCACAGTAAGCTGACTGCAAGTTTCGTGAGGCAAACACTAGTCTACTTCATCTTCCAAAAACTTGATCAGATTAACCTTTTCAAGCATGTCTTCAGGGAGCTCTCAGACCAGTCTTTGGAGAACTCATATCCAATATTTTCCAGTCTCCTAACTGCTATTAAACTCTGTGGCAGTTAAGATATTATTAATGCTGTCTTTTTCTTGTTTTCCTGGGCTTTTTGCCTATTTTTAAACCAAAGCTCAGAAGACCAAGAAAAAAGATGAAAAGAAAAGGTGTTTGCCAAAAAGGTAAAAATTAAAATGAATACTAGAAAACTAAAGGTGATAAGGTAAACAAAATAAAAAAAGAAATCTGGTGAAATGGTAGCATATATTTATGAAGATGAAAAACCTACTTCTCTTACAAAGGAAAGATCAATACAATTAACAGAGAAGAGAACAACTGTTTATAGTCGAAGTTTCATACCTTTAGTACACAAGTTTTTTAAAAGAAATGGGCAGTAGACTTAATTCATACCTAAAATACTTCTAAAGTTTTTAAAAAATCAGTTTAATATTTGAACTGGTTACAGCAATTCTGATTGAAATACTGCATCAATCCTCCAGTTATTACTATTTTAATAAACATTCCAACAAGTATTAGAAAATTAAAATAAAATCACAAAGACAAATCTATAGCTAATAACTTGGGATGTAAGTTTTGCTACCACATATTCAGTGAGCTTTTAGATTTCACATTCAATTTTAGATTAAATATTCACTTTTAGATTAAACATTCACTTCATAATCTTAAAGTATGTTCTTAAATCTGAAATCACAATAAAAACATATAGACCCTAGTATGAATTCAGTAAGTCATTTTGACTTGCTATATATTGATAATTACATTAATTGTAAATTTCTGGTGTTTCAGAACAGAAAAATCTGGTGTTTCATTGTAAGTAGTTTGGTATTTTATCGCACACAAGTGAAAATACCAGTTCTATTTCAATTGCGCTTTTGATTTTTAAGAACTGCTATCAGAGAGTTTTATGGACTGGAAAACAAAGTATATGTATGTCATTTAAAGTAGACAGTAATTAATCTATAAATCTAAATAAACATTAATGTATTACACTTCGTTGTTATTTCCCACTTTTTTTTCCTTCAAATACTGTGCAAAACTTCATTATTTTCTGATTTCAATCAATATTGGTATTCTGCTCATTTACAGAAGTCCTCCTGAAGTATACAACTCCATATCCATAAAGAAAACTCCATGTTTGAATTCACCTTTATACATATTTACAATTTCCCATTAATAAATTGCCAGCATTATTAATGAATATTTTGCTGAATATGCACTTTCTTGTCAATATATGCATCTTTCAATTAAACTTAACATCTAAATGTATGAAATGCGCATTTTAAAAAACTGATGATCAGCCAGGTCTTCTTATTAATTTCACTGAGAATTATTTGGTTCATCATTTTTCTAAAAGCAACAAGATGACAAAAATTAATTTTAGAATAGACTGTTCCTTTTAAAAACTGATTTATAGTAGTTGCAAAGGCTTTAAAATTGATGAGGTAAAATTGATGAGGCCAAGATACCTTCTGGAAATGAATGCCACATCTATTCTTGTGCGTTAAAATGCAATACATTTTTCCAGCTCTATTCTTTTTCTCGCTCTTAGAATCACTAACTCACATTGAAGTCCATAAAATGTTTTATTTATGCTGATTATCTTTTCTGTATTTCATTTTGAAGTTAAAGATTTCTTCTTTCTTACATATGCGTCACACTGAGAAACGCCTTATACAGATATCTAAGGAAGTATTGTTCTATTTGGAAAAGCATCTGTGTTCTTGACTGTTCAGATAATGACTTGAGTCAATTCATTGTTGAGGGAGGAGGAGTTACTAGGCAATGGATTTGTCCTTTGCAAATACATGCAAAGGCTGATGATGTCTCTTATGTAATTTATCGGAACTCAAGTTCTGAATATTCTTGAACAATACAGGTCAGTGCTTTTACTTCAAATGTTCATAATGCTTTAAAACTCTGTCTGCTGCGAGTCATTTCCTCAAAAATGAAACACATTAAACTATATAACATAAAAAAGATCAATGAAATAACAGAATAATGATTGTTTTTCTACCAGGTGTTTAGAATGTGCTCTAAATAAACACACATGCATGTAAAACTTCTCTTAACTTCATAGTAGACTTACAGTATACTCTTTTGCATAAACATTTGTACAAAGGTACATTCTGTTTCCTACAAAATGAAGTTAAATCTCAGGTGTCGTGAGAATTAAGAAAAATCTTAATCGTTTGTAAAATGATTTTCGGCTCACTATGTGCTGGAAGGAAAAGAATAGCCTGATTGTATCAATAATAGCAAGTCAAAATGTTTAGAAAATGTTGGTTTCGTCTATCAGAATCCTTTTCAGGTATCTAGTCAGGCGTTACCACCCCTCTGAATTATTTATCTGGTTAGGTAAAGGCATCGTTACCTTGAAAGAGAAAAGGTCTTTAAACATATGAAGTGTAAATCAAGAAATGCGTTGAAGCTGAAAGATTCTGAGACCAATGAGTCTTGGAAGACCCCAACGCAGCAATCAGCCTCTATTTAGTCAAACATTTTTGTTTAGGAAGAAAGTTAATTTAGTATACAAGTTTGTCACACTGGAAAATGAAGAGATTGGGAGACAAAAACAAAAGAACAGCTGGTTCTAAAAGGACAGAGGAAATCAGGAACCATAGCCTGAGAAAAAGAATGTACACATAATTGTGAAGAACAGGGAATGTGCACGTGGACAGGAAGAGAGATTTACATCTGCCCAGAAAAATAAGTGGCTGGGCAGTCTACCAATCAAAATCAGCATGCCTGACATCAAACCACACTCAAAAGAACCAAGTAAGTGTCTTTAAGAGCCAACTCACATTGCTTAAATTCAGCATGAGAGAGCATAAACTAAGGAATATAGAGAAACTATTGCTCTTGGAATGTCACCCTTGGAGAGACCTAATTTCTTACATGGGAAAACTAGCGCTAGAGATTTTGAACTGGATAGAAATTTCATAATGTAAAGGTAAATTTTGCCTTCATGAACTTATTACTGAACTTCCCGCAGGTCAGAGTTGACTCTTTACAGGTCTCCAGAAACAAAAGGTGAGTGCAGTAAGTCTTTCAGTGCAATAAAACTTACCCAGTTTCACTAAAAACTTGTTTCACTGAAGAGGCAAAGCTTTTTGGGCAGACTGAAAACTGTGATACTACACTTGCAAGGAAAAGTATGTGAACCTTTTGGAATTTCAAGGTGTTCCGCATTAATTTGTCATAAAATGTGATCTGGCATCAAAGTCAAGAGTATTAACAAATATAATGTGTCTAAAATAATAACACAGAACCAGTTCTGATCCTCCATGACTTTACTGAACACATTCATTCAGCATTCAAAATGCGAGTGGAAAAAGCAAGTGAACCTTTGGAATCAATACCTGATTGACCCTCCTTGGCAGCAATAACCTCAATCAGGCGCTTCCTGTGGCTGTGGGTCAGAGCTGCACATCGTTCAGGAGGGATTTTAGCCCATTCTTCCTGGCAGAACTGCTTTAGCTCAGTCATACTCTTTGGACATCTCGTGTGTGGCTCTCTTCAAGTCATTCCACAGCATCTCTATTGAGGTGAGGTCCAGGCTCTGACTTGGCCACTCCAAAAGGAAGATTTTGTTTTTCTGAAGCCATTCTGTTGTGGACCTGCCCTAGTCATTATCCTGTTACATCACTCAACCTCCATAGAGTTGACATAGAGACATTCTCACATTATCCTGAAGAATTTTTTGATACACTTGGGAGTTCATCTTCCCCTCAATGTCTGCAAGCTGGCCAGGACCTGATGCAGTAAAGCAGGCCCAAATCACGAGGTTTCCTCCACCGTACTTTATGGTTGAGACAATGATTTCATGATTGTACACAGTGCCCTTTTTACACCAGATATAGTGCTGTGTGTTCTTTCCAATCTTTCTTTCATCAGTCAGGTGTACAGCAATGCTCTTTGTAGTAAGGGGTACCTTCCTTTGTGGTGTCCTGCCATAAACACTTTGTTTGTTCGATGTTTTACATACTGTAGACTCGTGAACACAGATGTTAGTCAGCTCCAATGACACCTTCAACTCTTTGGTGATCACTCAGCATTGTTTCTTTACCTCACGGATGAATCTTAGTTGTGCTCTTGGGGTCATTTTGACTGAGTGTCCCCATTTGTAGATCGTTTTCTTAACTGTAGACTGGTCAATTTCTAAGGTATATGAAATCACTTTTTAACCTTTTTCAATTCTTGGTTGTAGATCCTCTGAAAGCTCCTTTTTGGTGAGGCATGACTCACATAACCATACATCTGGGGGGGGGAAATCAAAAAGTTTGAGTGGTTTTTATCAGTCAATGTAGCTTTAGTCCAAATCTCCAGACTCCTTTTCTTAATAAGACTCCAGGTTAACCTGACTCTGATTAGCTTTTTACAGGTCAGCTCAAGAGTTCCTTTACTTTTTTCATTAGCATTTTGAATGTTCATAGAATCATAGAATCATAGAATGGCCTAGGCTGGAAGGGACCTTAGAGATCATCTAATTCAACCTCCCTGTTTTGGGCAGGGACGCCACCTCTCGACTAGACCTGGCAACACATGGGGACCGAGTGTGTAATAAAGATCTGGAGGATTAGAATTGGTTTTGTGTTATTATTTCAAGAACATTCTATTTATCAGTACTCTTGACTTAGATGGTGGTTAGGTCATATTTTATGACAAATTAATGCAGAATACCACGAAATTCCAAAAGGTTCACATACTTTTCCTTGCAACTGTGTATGCTCTTCACCAAATATTAACAGTTTAGCTATAACATTAGGTAAAACTTGCCATCACAAAATTGCTTGAATTTACTTGAAAATGCAGTCATTTTGTAAATGTTTCAGAGAGACTATGCCGCATTCCTATCATACCTGCTACAGTGTTGCTTAACTTTGGGGGCCTGGGGGGATATTCAGTTTTCCAATGTCTCATTTCACCCACTGCAAACACATCTAAGGGAGTTTTCCCATAACAGGTCACTTAGTGCATACAGTGTTACAATATATTACAAAACACAGTAGATTTTATAGATTAGTTAACTGTCCATAATTCACAGATACACACTGCTCTCCTTGATGAGTCTTAAATATAGAACAAATAAAGCTTGGAGGAAAAATAATGGAGGAAAAATAAATTTTTAAAATAAATAAATTAATTACTAAAATCAGGATATTAATTATTAGTGACAGCTCAGTCCACCTGTTCCCAGTTACATCAATATCTTGTATAATTTACAGTTATATGCTAGGTGGAGATACTAACTCCTTGTATACTACTTTAATTTTTGGTATTATATGCCTATTATTGGTTGTCAGTTTCAGAGACAAATTATACGTTTCAAAATCTACCTTTCACACTGAAACTTCGTCAAACAGCAACATTTCTGGATAACGTAAATTACTACAAAATTTATATCAGATTATATAGCCTTAGAATAGGTCACAGAGGATTTCACTGAAACCTATATAGGAATTTTTGAATAAATTCCATCACTATTTTTCTTATTAACTTTCTGAAATATTAAAAAGAGAAGACAGAAAAACTAGTTTTGCAGAATTCTACATTCCCAGGGTAGAGTGTAATTATTTTGGAACATTTCCTTATATTTTCAGAAATATAAAACAATGAGGGAAGTTTCATAAAAAGCAAGAAAAATACTAAATTATCAGGAAAAAAAGAAAGGGTTATTATGAATGTGAAATTTTTTATAAAAAGGAAACAATGGAGGCAGACATATGACTCCAAGTCGCTGACCATCCATAAATCAAACTTGTGAGATATTCCACCCAGAAATATACACAGTTATAGGAAATTCTCAGGGTGGTTAAACATTGTGTTAAACTCCAGTTATTGTCTGAGTTTTGCCTGGGAAATTTTGTTTTCAGAAAAGAATTAAATAGAGTCAGAAATCATTGCTATAGAGTGTGCTGACTATTTTCAGTTCAGGGTAGAATGTTAGTGAAAAGCACAAAAAGGTAATAATAAAAGCCATGATTGTGCTAAATGGTGTTTCACTGCTACACGTTAATGTAAAGCATATACAGTATGTGTATAGCTGAGGAGCAAAAATCTTTTCCAGTAAGTTTCCTCACACTTTATAAAGAAATATGTTATCACTCATTGAGACAAAAAAAAGTCAATACAATCCATAATGATATATTTTCACCTCAGAAAATGAAATATTTAGATATTCTATCTTTCAGTTCTTAAATTTAAAGAGCTACAATTGTCATTTGTAAGAATTATTTGCTTGACACATTTCTCCTTTGGTATTTAATAGGAAACATATTCAGTAAATTCAGAGTTCCACCCCAGAAATCACAGAGCAAACTACCTAAAACATTTACTTTGGATCAAGGATTAATAGCCTAGACTTCAGTCTCACAGAGTTTGCCTTATATGTTTAAATTTGTAAATGAAATATATCTGTTGAACCTGTAGTACATAAAGGAGAGAGTTCCTGGATATTTTTTACCACCACCACAGTTAGGAATGAAAAACATTGCAACAAAATAATATAAAACATACAACCTGTGTCTTCCAGTTTTTCTTCAGTTTTGTGGGAAAATTGCTGTTAACCTAGTTCTGCCCAATATATCTGATTACCTGTTTCATCTAAAAAAAAAATTAGTTTTTTACACTTTTGTCTAGTAAGTAATTTTGAAATTTAGGTTTGTTTATATGAACCCAAAAAATCTGCAAAAGAGACCATGGAAGTTAAAAAATTATGAGGGAAACGTGCAGCTTATTACTTTTCCAGTTCTTCAACCCCATAGAAGATATATACGGTTGTGATCAAGACATACTCTTCTGTGGAAATGAAATATTCATCCTCATTCCCAGCCAGAACCACCTGTTCCTTCTGATTTGCAATGGTACCCTGTACAAGCCACCCACAGCTTGCCAGCTCCAGAAGCAAGAAAGCAGCTACCTCTTTCACATCGTGGAACACACACAAACGCACACCCATGCAGGTTTGCAATGATTTGGAAGAATGACAAGTGACAAAGTAAGTCCAAGCACATTTATGTGAAAGATTCTTTGAATTTCATGCTACAAAAAATATTTGCAAATTATAAAGAAAATAAATATATTGTTTATACTTTGTGTGTAAGAAAAGTGGTTCAAGGACACCGCACTTCCAAATTGTTGAGATAGCTCTGATGCACATGTCAAAGGCATATTAAATGCAAGAGATAGAGGTGGAAATTTGTACTGAATCTAAAACCTGGAATCTGCATCAGTTTTCCTCATTAAATACTTAATAAGTAGCAGTAGAAAGTGGAAAAAGTGGAGTTGTTTTGTTACCTTCTCTGCAGTAGTAGAACTAACCTGGCCAGAGTCTTATAATTACTTCACTCTTTTAATATAAAAATGGTGTTACATAGCATTTACAGGTACTACAAACTGAAGTTTCACAAATTAACATCATTCATGCTCTGCACTTCTTATATTTCATAACAGAAATATCTTGAAGCCTGTACTAAATGAAAAATTTAAGTTTACAGTAACTTCGTTGTTATCTTTAACAGCGATTCTTGAAGGGGGAAAAGAATCAAAGCATCATAGAATCATAGGATGGTTTGAGTTGGAAGGAACCTTAAAGATCATCTAGTTCCAATTCCCTGTCATGGGCAGGGACACCTCCCACTAGACCAGGTTGCTCAAAGCCCCAACGAACCTGTCCCTGAATGCTTTCAGGGAGGCAGCATCCACAACTTCTCTGAGCAATCTGTTCCAGTCTCTCACTGCTTTCACAGAGAATTTCTTCCTAATATCTAATCCAATTCTACATTATTTTACAACCTATTTAGATGTATACATCCAACTACAATAGTACCTATGGTACCTAAACTCACTATCACTCTAGTTAACATCTTTTCTTTCAACATTTATATTTTACACTTTCTCAAGGAAATAATCAATTCAAACGGCAGAAGAAGAAATAATTGCTGAGGAGTGTTTCTGAGAAGCAAAATCAAGGTAATACTAAAAAAAATTTGGAACATTTTGTTGAAAGTTCAATTCACTTGCAACTAAAAGTTCCAAAGGACTGTTAAAATGTTATGAAAAAATGTTGATCTTTCACAATTTAAAATGTTCTAATTCATACAATAACCACCAGTATTAAGCAAAAGTTAAACATGGTTATTGTCATAAAGAGACATAGCTGAGGTTATGCGTATTCTTAATAAATTACCATAGAACTAAATCAGCAACACCAGCTGTAAACCTTTGGCTTTTAACTGAAGTATAGAGTTATGTTAGTTTGCTCTTTATACATCAAGTTTACTCTTTACACATCAAGTTTATTCTTTACACATGAAGTCAAGAAACAGTAAAAACAACCCTTAAATGATGTGATTAAACATACCCTCCAAAAAAGAGATTGTCAAAGCAAAGAGTGTGTGAACAATTTGATCTAAAAAAAATATGTTTCTAAATTATAAATGTGTCAACATAAATTTGGGATCAGACACTGACAAATAGTAAGAATCTTAAAAAATAAAATTACTCTCCTTAATAAATAATTTAAAGCAATTCGTTTATCTTTCAAAACTTGCAGACAAGTACACCATTCTGTAACTTTCACTTTGTTCTGTATTCTCTACTTATGAGTGTTCTTTGTTCTGCGACATCACAAAAACTTCATTGGAAAATAAGCCATAAATTGTTCTTACATTGCAATTTTTTTAGTGCATCTTGAGATTCATGGCATATTTGTGTAGCTACTGTGTGAAATGATGTAAATTTTTAAAAATCGTTCAAAATAAGGTCTATTTTCCAACAGTTCATTGCAAGCTCAGGAATAATTCCCTGCCAAGTTAAGCATCCTGCAAATCCAGAATCTATAGATAACCATCATTAGATACTATTTAAAAGCATTATGTAGAGATATTTGAATACAGAGCACCACAATGTACATTTGAATGTAGAGCACTACAATGCACAGAACTTGATAATCATCTTTATCATAATTTTAAATCTATCTCTTATCTGATCTCTTTTTGGTTACTAATTATTAAAACAATAATTAGATCTGAGGGGAATTTTCCAATTAAACGGTTTTCTGTCAGAAAATGCTGATTAATTGAAACTAAAAGCTTTTGCAAAAGAGTAGAATTTTTCACAACACTGACACCGAGAAGGAAACCTCAAACAACTGTCCTGCAGACCAGACACTTACTACTTTGGCATAACTGTTTGCAGTTCAAGTGCTGAAAGTCTAACACTTAAAAGCTTGACGAAAAGATACCATATATAAAATGGGAAATATGCAACTTCTTAATACCATGAGAGATAAATAATTATATTTCTTATTTTTGTCTTGTTCGAGGTAAGTGATGACCTTTGAACAGCTTATGCTTTGTCACATGTTAGCCAGAATCTGTTAAACAAGATCAGCAATTAGAGGGCAAAACAAGCTCAACAGAAAATATCAGCTATGCAATAGTGATAATAAATAAGAAATCAGAAGCCACACTTTTGATTGTCTTGAACTGCAGAAAGAGATTGTGTGAAAGGAAATTTCTAAAAGTCCAATCATCCAAATACAGAGAGTTCATTTTACCAAAAGGAAAATTGGAAGTATTTTGGTGCTTACAGTATTAGTTCTACAAATCACAATTAAGTTCTGTTAAATAAACTTTTGTTGTGACAGTTGGCCTCAACCTCAGCTCTCTTGAAACGGAATTGCTTTTGTCAGTACACAAGCAAGGCAGGGAAAGAAAGGTGTTCTATGCCCTTAGCTTCAAGTACCCAATGGTTTAACAAGTTCCCTGAGACAAGTCCTCGTTTTTCCATTCTCTTTCAACATTTAAACACAGGAAAGAGATGTACAATTAATCTCCCCAACTGATTAACTAATCAATTACTTCCATAGAGTGCAGCACCTCCAAAACACGAGATAACACTAAATAGCCATGGACTAGGAACTCAAACAAATGAAGTATGAAGGATTGCACACTTGCTCTGAATTTAGGCAGTCATCTTTCTTCCATCGTCTTCCACTCAAACGTGCCCATCAATATTTTTTAAATCCTTGAGCTGTGCAAATGCTGAACGAAAAAATCTGGAAGTGTTCTAGGACTACAAGATAAACATTTTCTGCTTATTTCCAGTTAAGAACATGGCATGACTTTTCCACAACCTTGGAGGAGATAGTGTGTTGTTTGACATTTTGTCTCGTTATACAGGAGTGTGAGCATAGGGAGCTGCAGCACTCAAAGCAATGCAAATGGGGACTGAGTGTGATGAGCCTTAGCATGGGGCATGGGCCACCACCAGACAGGAAAGCACTACCTGAAACTGCTGGAAAGCTACCCCACTGTGGGGACTGATGAGTTGATAGACTGCACCAGATGTTGTCTATGAAAACAGTTGGTGGTAGGATGGGAACAACATACTTGAGAGGGAGAAAGGATTACATCTCAAGTCACCGTTCCTGGAGATGTTCAAAAAACATGTAGATGTGGCACTTCAGGATATAGTTTAGTGGTCATAGTAATGTTGGGCTGACGGCTGGACTAGATGATCTTAGAAGTCTTTTCCAATGTTAATGATTCTATGATGAGCACTACGTCAAGAGAGGAGTACCCAAGGAAGAACTGCTCTGTCTGTGATCCTGACATCAAAGCTGGCTGGAGGGAGATTATACTCTCAACTGAGTGCAGTAAAAATAATGGATATTTATGCAAAAATGAAGTTAGCTAGTCATGATGATGCAGCACATTTTGATTAATTGGTTGGCCTAAAAGAATTTGTATAAATGTATTTTCAGTATAACCTTATACTAACTGAAAGGTTTCTTTTTCCATCAGAGTCATGCAGTCATACTCATTTCTTACTAAAATAAGTATTACAGTTTTGCTTATGTTACTGACTTATAAAGCAGCAGTAACAAAAATTTATTGGTTGGGGGGGGGGATATTGGAAAAACATAATAAAATTTATCACTTTCAATTGATATTTAAAACTTTTAATGCAATCTTATAAATTTAAATATATTATTTTCAATTCTTTATATGCTCTGTGTACTTGGAAAAAAAAAGAGTTTTATGGCCTCTATTCCCTATTGCTGCCCTTTATGATTTTCAATTACCAGTTTAGAAATACAGTATAGAGTACATTAAGTAACAGTAGTTGCATCTGAGTTTAATCTGTAACAAAAAAATGTGTTATACACTTAAAGCAATACAGCAGCATGTAAGCCATTCAGAAGGATTAAGTAGTTATGAATTCTATTTTATTTCACCTTACGTTTTTTCAGTATTAAAAAAACACAACAAGATGGCAGATAATATAAGCAAATTTGTATCTCAAACAACACTTGTTCTTCCTTCTTTTCTGAAAGCTTCTCCCTTGAAACTCAAAGACCAGCACCAAATCTCTGGGTGCCTCACAGGAACTCTGAAATAAATTCTTGCTTTTCCTTTCCCCTTCATCTTTTGTAGGCATAACAACATACTTCTCTCAGTTCCTTTGCAGTCATCAGCAACTACTGAATGTGCAAAACAAAATATTTTTTGTGTAAAATAAAGCATTAAAATTATAAATGAAAAAATAATATATCTACATCAGTAACTGTCATAAAAAGATTTACTGAGTGAAATTATGCAGCCCTAAGTTATACTTACACAGGAAAAACTCTCACTGCTTTTTCAGTAGAGATTGTATCAGAGGGAAAAAAAAAAAGAAAAAGGTTTTCCCTTTCCTTACAAAAAAAGGAAACCAAAGAATACCTAACAAACAATCACACCCCATACACTCAGATACTTACCTGTTTGCTTTAATATAGGATTTTTCTACATCCCAAGAAGCTTAGATGAGAGTAAACATTTGTAAGTCAGTCATGGAATTCAGCCACTTGTATACCAGGGCTGAAAGAAATTATAAGTAATTATACCTCACAAGGTTCATAATTTCCACCCCTCTCCTCCACCTCCACCTCCACCTCTACTTATACCTCCACATGCCTTGCGAGGACACCAGCGGTGTTTGAAGAATGCTGTGTATGTTTGAAGCTTGCTAAGTGTAATTATATCTCTTTAGAGAACAGGGTTGAGATTTTGCCTTTGCCTTCATTTTTGCTCCTTAAATTCCCCACTTAATACATCTGAGGAGGACAAAAGCAGGAGAAACCTAACTTCAGAAAATGAGCATGTGATGCCTACTACTGGAAGAACAGAAAACAGTGAGGTTTTACAATAAAATTGAAACACTGAAGACCCCAACAGTAAATCTCACTGATAGTATTACAGCGGTAGCCCACATTCTTCTTTAGTCTACTATGATACTAGCTCTCAGCAGCAGTTTAATGGTGATTGCACAGGGCGCCGGCACAAACTGGTTAATTCTCACAGAGCTAGGGATTTAGCATCACAGCCTGGGAGAAGCAGTGAGCTAGAGCTCTTGTGGCATTAATGGCTACAGCACTGCAAGGTTGGTTTGCAATTAGTGGGTGGAGATTGTCATCATGATATGCAGTAAAGCTATGATTTAAAAATGAAGAATTTATTTGATTTTAATCAAATTCCTTCCTGCCTAAAACAGTCAGGGGAAATGCCTTGCAGGAAGACATTCTATCTCCCTCTCTCTCCCCTTTTGTTTTCCTGAAACATAGCAACATCAAAAATGCTAAGGGCAGGGGAGGAGATTAAAGCAAATTCTCTAGCAGCAACCAGCTCTGAGAAAATTTCCATAAATACTGTTTATGTTGTTCCGAATTGAAAGTCACAAAGTGAAAGTAACATTACTCTCTCCTCAGAACTATCCACTACTTTTCCACAAATAAGGTCACTTCTTTTATGTTTTTTTTCATCCTGACTTAGTTATATGCCTGCCCATTTTGTCCTTAACTGTATCTCACTCATCTCTCCCACAAAGTCTTTTAACCTGATATAGTGTCCAGTCAGTTGGTTCTTACTGTTGCTCTGTTCCTTTAATCCTTCTTCTGCTTCAAGATTCAGATTTAGATTACATCAAGGAAAACTGTAATTATAATAAGGATTTTCCCTGCTAGCACTTTGTAGCTTTCAGGTCAAAGTCATAATCTTATATTGGTTCTAGCATTAAAGTCAAAGGGCAAAAATTGACCTCAAAAGGTCATCTAGCTAGTGGTCTTGCCACAAGACAAGGACAACAAAATACCAGTGATGTTCAAGATAGCTTGTCCTCTTCCAAAAAACCTGCAGCAGTGGAGATTCAATAGCACCCACAGGCAAACTACCGCAATGCTTACCACTCCTTTCTATTAGCACATTTTTCCTAATGTCTAAACTAAATCTCCCTGCTGAAATTTAAACCAAGTACTTTTTGTCTTATCTGCACTGGACATGGAGAACTCATTATTTCCTCTCTCTTTGAAGTAGGCTTTTATAATTTTTTAGACTGTTATCAGGACTCTCTTCAGCTGCTTCTATTGCAAACTAAAAATCTTCAATTAATTCACTCT
>NW_009724362.1:25750-45371 GCF_000703405.1 Apaloderma vittatum
GTTTTCTGGATTTAGATCTCTAATGGTTGATCTCCTGTGGACTTTAGTCTGCAGAACAATGTATTGAAGATCAACCGTGAAGAACAATCCTTTAAAACTTCTTTCCACTGATGTCATCCAAAAATATAATAATAGTGCCATTTTTTTAAAATGTCTGTTCACTGGTGGAAGTGTAAAAGTGTAGCAGATCAAAAAGAAACATGTATGGAATACTTTTTGATACACATTGATGATTTGGAAAGGAACTTTTTCTTTCCAGTTATAGTTTACCAACAGTCATTTGACAAAAGAAAAAAAAAAGAAAGAAAGAAAGAAAAGAAGCACTATTTTTCAAAGCTCTAGGAATGCTTATGTGGTTACCTGAATAAAAAATAGGTTAACTAGCTGATCTGATTCTGCTTGATTCTGCATGTTGCCCAGCCACAACCTTATTGAGAAGGTTAACATCACAATCTTCCTTGAAAAGACCTCTCACATAACCTGTTGTTTGTACTACACAAGGTAAAGCTCTGCAGTAAACCTTATTGATTTTAAGCCATTCAGTAATGATGTTTTCCATCACAGTTTAAAGAGTAAAGATTGTCATGTCCTTTTCCAGAGTGTAACACTGAATCTAAACTGCATCATTACAAAATCCTTTAGTTTGAACTGTAATCAAAGAAAATAGAAATGAGCTGCCACGATCAAAAAGGAACAGAGAAGAAAAAGACCAATGTTGCTCTGTCTGGAAAAATTTAAGGCAGAACCTACCTCCTCATCCCATACCTGTCAGAGGAAGAAGTAGTGAATGGTGCAGTGACTCTGGAGCCAGCTGGCCTGAGATATCTCTGTGAGTGCTCTTGAGGCATTGACTGATAGTCATGATTGGAGGGTAACAAAGGATTCAGACTTTCTCCCTTATTATTCTGAAGTCTTGACCTTCCTCTTTGATTGTGATGTAAGGTGTAGAGTCAAAAGATGTTTAACTAGTCTTCTAAAAGATTTTTTTTAAAAGTTTCTGAATTTATTTTTAGGTCGGTTTGAGTCAAAAAGCTGTTAAAGTGTATGATAGAGTCTTTCCTTGCCCCATGAAAATGGTAAAAACAATTGAAAATGGTAAAAAACAATAATAAGAAAAAAAAAATGCATTAAAGTTAATATGAATTACAACATGGGCCACAAAGCAAGGGAAATATATAACCTGAGGCAGGAAAACCTGAGGTCTGTTGATTCTACCTTTGAATAAAAAAATTGCCTAACTCAGTAACCTTTCTTAGCCTACAAGCCAAATACCAAAATCTCATACTTCTATGATCATCAAACTACTTGTTCCATAAGCGTCACACATTCTGCACATAAGGAATAACAATTATTGCATCAGAGTAGTACTATTCTAGTCACTACTCATGCCCCTCAGGGGAATTATTTTGACCTGTGGGTGTCCCTGATGACCCACTGTAATCCTGTGGACCCACCACATCAGCAGAGTTTACAGTTCCTGCAGACCACAGAGGTCTCACAAACTGTAGGGTACTTATCCGTGATTATATTTCATTTCCATGCCTTGCTTTCTTGCGTCTAAAACTTTCCTTAGGAGCCTTCTCCCTTGCTACGTGTTTGCTCCTAGCTCCTTTACTTTGGCAATAAAACCTCTCTTGAACCTAGAGACTTTCCCAATCTGTTCTACCTCCCCCAAGGACAGATGCTGAAAGCAAGGAAAGTTTTCATTAACTGGCTGGATTAGAGAGGAAAACAAGCTCTGCCATTGTGATCAGCGCAGGCAGAGTCTCAGCAGCAACACGACAGGCAGTTCCTTCCTCCTTGCCTCTCAAAATGCTTTCTTATCACAAGCAAGGACAATTATAGTGTATTTTGAATCTAGCTACTAGAGCTAGTATCACAAACATCTTTCCTGATACCTACATGAAGATTTTAAAAAAGAAATCACCTTCAGAGAGGACTTGAGTCCTAGGAAAGTAACGTCAGCCCCTTCATTTACTGGACTACAAGGGAGTTGCCTATTTTTATTTCACTTTATATCTTCTGCAGAGGTGAGGGGAGGGGGAATATCGGGATATCTCTTCTAATAAAATAACAATAAAAAGGCACGTGCATCATTCTTTTCAGTCATATAACTCAGTTCAGTTTTGTATGTGATTTCACTATGGTGTAACAATGAAATATAGAGCTTATCCTATTAGTCTACCAATCATTATAATACTTAGAAAGCAATATAAATTGAATACAAGAGAGTTAGGACTACACTGCTGTGCAGCAGGAAATATAGTGCCTTGTTTCCTTGGTGATTTCTTCCATGTCAACAACAGAAGCAAACACTATCATATATTTCTGAGAGAAATTAAATTAATATTACCAAGGGATTACATTCGTCATACCTCATCAACAAGATACAAAGTGCACCAGTATAAACAGGACTATTTTTAAATTATTAAAACCTCCCCAAGGAAGAATCTGGCCCCAGAAACACTATGCCTGAGTTGATAAAATGTGTATATCAATATTTGATAAATCTATTAGATTATCTAATTAGCAAATATCTGACTAAATCTAATAATTATTAAAGAATAACTCTACGCAAATGTATAAGAACACATTCCATCTCATTATCTTCAGATTTATAATGCATCTTAGTAAGTGTTAATTGGGTTCTGTATTCATTTTTAAAAATCAGCTATTCATACATAGATTAAAAGCTAGATATTATTAAAGAACACACAGATTTTTAGCTTCAGGCAAGCTCTTTTCATTTTAATGGTTTTAAAATAGACACTTTTTGCAATTCATATTACAGCCCACAGAGAAACTGTAGCTTAATGACATCATATAAAGATTGATTATATTTGTGAAAAATTGCAACTGCAAGGAAATTCATGCAGATATGTTTTAAAGTGTCACAAATTTTATTACAAAGTAGCTCTGAAAGTAATGAGCTTCACTTAAGGAATTGCAAGAAATTAATAGATATTCTAGAGTTAGAACTTTTTTCTAGATAAACATCAGTGAATTATTTCATTCAAAACGGATCCCTACTGAAGGAAATAGAAGGGAACAGATCTTTGTATAAATCTATCTGTGAAAGGTCTGTAATAGGACTTCTCACTCAGTTGTTTTGCCTGAAAAGAGACAAATAGAAAAAAAAATCAACAAAATAGAGCTGATTCATTAATTTTTGTTTGTTTGTTTATTTACTTATTGTTCATTCACATCCTCTGAATGGGAACGTTTCATGCATCTTGTGAAAAATACTATTCCTATTTTTCCAAGGTGTACTGGGTTCAGCTAGGATAGGGTTAATTTTCACTGGAGGCTGGGAGCTGGGCATAGCCGGGGTAACTGAACCAAACTAGCCATTGGCCAAGGGGATATTCGGTACCATCATGACCTCATGTTGGGGTAGGGAGCTGGTAGGGAGAGGTTCTCTCTCTCTCTCTTCCACCTCTCCAGTTCCGGATGGTGAGATGTCCACGTTACATATTACTTGCGTTATATCTGGTTAAACAGTGCTGTTACTTCGCTGTTTTTGTTATCAGTTAAGTTTCATCATTAAAACAAGCTGTTTTTATCTCAATCTCACGAGGCTCTGCCTGCTGCTCCTTGCAGGCTTTCCGCCTCACTCCAAGCAGGGGGAACGATCGAGGGAGCAACCGTGTGGTTCCTTTGTCTCTCCCTGCCTGTCGATCGGCTTGAACCACGGCACAAGTGTAATGTTACTATTAAGGAATTGAGTCTTTTATGTTCACTGTCTCATTCTGTAAAACCTAACCAACACTTCCTTTCTCTTCTTGTGCTGTGATTCTGTAGACACACTCTGAACCATAGAGGAAAAAGATTAAACACTTTGACTGATCCAATTTAATACTAAAGAAAGGTATGGAAAACAATTACAAAATCTTTTCCTGATTAAGTGTCAAGGGTTAGGGCTGGGCTAGCCAGAAACGGCCAATAGATGTTCTCTAATTTCTTCTTTCTTTTAGCGAAACTGTAGTTAATGTATGATAAAGCATGTTTCAGGAAGCAATGACTTCTGCAAAGAGTCCTCAAAGGAAAAAGAAGCAAGACTTGAAAAAGAAGCATGGCCTGACCCTGAACAAAAATCATTTGGATGTGGAAAACGCAATAATACACGTTCTTTCTTACCTTATTACTTGACATTGTTGTGTCAGCATCAGATTTTCAACAATTACATTGGATGCTGTCACCTCAGTTTAAAATATTATCATTTAGCACTTTGACTTTTGGAGAATATATTTCAAATATATTTAAAAAATCCATTTTCCTATCTCAAGCAGGACAGCAAAAATAAAAGTATTCAAAATCTCCTTTCAAAATTTGAGATTGTTTCACAAGCATCATTATTTAATTTTTGAAGCACTTTACACACCATATATGTTAAATATTTTGGTTCTCATTCACTGAAAAAAACACTGGAAATACCTGGATTTTATTCTCCCCTTCCCAGTGGTCCCAAAAGATTCTCCTTAACTTCATCTTTCAGGCAGATGAAAAGCTCTCTCAGTGTAGCAAAGAATTCTTTCACATACAGAATAAAACATACAGAAAATGAAAAATTATGCCTTTTTTAAGGCTTAATAATGTAAAATAAATCTAAAAACACAACAATTTCTAGTTTTAGAAGAAAAATCTCTCTGATGTTCAGGGTACATTTTTTCCCTATTAATGTAATCAATTTTAATTCTGCATTCTATGGAAGTAGAGTGAACATATGTCTCTTGAACATTAGAGAGATTTTATATGTAGGGTGGCAACGACATATTGTTTAGATCAATTTGCAACACTGACATTGTCATTTGTTCTTGCTTCACAAATGTCTTTCCTTTGTAATTACATCTTTAATTTCCTTGTAATTTGTCTCTATCTTAGTAAATCAGAATAGACCCTAATTTAAATTTTACATAGCAGTCAGAATATTAACGTACTAGTTAGCCAGGTAGGTTTTTTTTTTTTTTTTTTTGTCTTGAGATTACTGATTAGATAGCTAAATACAAGGAGGATGAAAGGGTGGCTGATCTAAGGACCTGTAGATTTATAGGTTTTGAGAATTCATACCTTCCCCTCATTTTGAAAGGCAGAGAGTATAAATTTAAATGTCTTCTATTTCAGAGTTATTGATTGTAAAGACGTCAAAGTAGTAAACAAGTTAATCCCCCCAAATGAAACTCTGTCTTGTTCCATAGACATATACAACCTACTGTGCATATAATTCCAGTGAAGTACTTCAATATATGATGTAATGTATTAAGTAGCTCTCTCTACGTTAAAGGGACAATTATTTTCTCATTAATGGTGGAATAGGTCTGAGGTATTTTTTTAATTAAATAAGAAAGGCTGGATAAAGGAGATCAAGCTTGTTACAAGGAGGCTCAAAATGATCAGCATGTAATACTAGCCAACATATCTGCAATTAAGACTGATGTTATTTTCATAGATACCATGCAGAGATTAGGACAGTGGTATTCAACTCAGCCAATATCCATACAAAGAAAAAGTAATTCTATTGCTTATAGAAAATAACTGCAAATCGTATTAATAAAAATACAAATTTTAGGAATAAACCTCTTATAATTGGATTATTATATTATTTTATGATAACAAGAAGGACATAAACTACCACTGAACCTAGAAATCTCCTCTGGATCAATTCTGCTTTCATTAAGATCTCAAGCAACTTCTAAATTCATTGAGAAAGCCTGGAAACACAGCTTAGCTGAATAAAGTTTCAGTTCACCCATCTCCGAAGAGTATTCAGTCAGAACAACAAAACTGAATGAGGTACAGGTAGTAAAATTACACAGAAAGCATAAAACAATGGGGTCTGACTAGAGCAGTTCTGGAAGGAGACAGTTTAATCAAGCAGCCACACAACCTTTAACAGCAGAACTGGAGTTAAAGTGAGCCTCCATGTGGTACCATTTAACAGCATGAGCTTTTCTGAAAATGCACTGTAGGTAAAATAGTTCAGGAAAATTCAGTGATAATGGTAGCAAAAATAACACTGCTGGATGGATAAAAGAAAAAATGAATGCTGCAAAAATTATGCAGGTTTTTCCTAAAGAGTATGAGAGAAAATAATAGCATTTATAAAGTAGTATGAAGCAAAAGGAGAAAAGGTAGGAAGGAATGGCAGAAAGCAATACCTGTACTGAATCCTAGATACTTCAACTACAGATGTCATCAGTTGCTTTTCATCTAGATATGTAAAATCTCAAAAGGAGGAGAGAATATTACTGATAAATCAAGTGGAAAAACTTGAAAATTTAAATCTCAAAAGACAGCTGAGCATTTCAGTTCCTGTACTCTGCTTAAGAAGATGCAAACTCCTTTGACAGATAATTTTTTTAAAAATGTCTGAAGAAAGGTGTATCTGAACTCGTATCCATCCCCTCAATATTAAAATATACACTCCTCATTCAGGATCTAAAGCCCTCTCCTAGACAGAACTATCTAAGTTTTGTAAGGAAGGGCCTAAATTTGCCACAAGACTTGGAGAAGGATAAAGTTAATTAAAACTTTTCTCCAGCATAAGATGGATTCCCAGAGCTCATCTGCAGCTCCTGCATTTATTTAAAAAAAAAAAAAAAAAAAAATTCCAAAAATTCCATCTCTCAGAAATACACTCAGAGAATATTTTATTAACACTGCAAAATTTTGCTCTATGAATGCAACTGCAGGTGAATATTCTAAATTTCAGGTTCAAAGCTGGAGCATTTGTATAACAACCTGTTTTATGGCACAGTGGCTTTTTCCTTAATGTCATCATCTTTCCAACTAGTTTCCCCTAGTTGATGCTCCTGAGTGATTCCTGAGAGACCAATAATCTCATGTGCAAACTAGAAATTACTTATGAGCTGGAGAGGAAGAGTAGCCTTTCCTTCACACCAAGCCTGAGCTGTCAAGTTGACTGACAACAGAACTCCACTTAATGCTTTTTCTCTCTTCACCATCCATACACTCTCCTCTACTTCAGATACAGTAATCTTGGACTGCACGGAAAGAATGACCTAAACGTGGTCCCATGGTGTCTGCTTTGTGTTTGATTTTGTATCTAAACCAGTATAACATCATGATTCTGGGATATCATATCTGAAATCAATTCCAAACCACCCTGCTGTGGTTCTTCAGATAATGCTTTCAGTGAAAGTAAGTCAGCTTTGTAAGTCTAAAGTAACTAGAGGACACCATGACACATGTGGTGGGTTGACCTTGACTGGTTGCTAGGGGTCTACCACTCTACCTTGCTCCCTCCTCTATCTCCTCAGTAGGACATGGGGAGAAAAGAAATAGCAAAATTTATGGGCTGAGGAAAAGACAGGGAAATTGTTTGCAGGGACAACAGACTCGACTTGGAATAAATAATTTATTACTGATTAAAAATAGAGTAGGCCCATAAGAAACAAAACCAAAAACTGAAACGCTTTCTTCACAGCCCCAGCCTCAGCTTTGCTGCTTCATTTCCTAACTCTTCTACCTCCCTTCTCTGAGTAATGCAGGAAAATGGTAAATGGGGTTTGCACTCAGTCCCTATCAGCTCCCCTCTGCTATTCCTTCCTCCTCACGCTTTTCCCCTGCTCCATCCTGGGGTCTTTTCTGAGGGATACAGTCTGGCAGGGACAGATGGTGCAGCACAGGTCTCCCTGGGCCACAGCTTCTGTGAGAAACCTTGCTACACACACTTCCCATGTTCAGCTTCACCACTGACTCTTACATTTTAACCCCTGAGAAGCACGGGAGGGTGTGGAATGAGAGTTGCAGTGTATTCATAACATTTTGTCTCTGACATTCCTTCCTTCTCTCACTCTTCCCCTGCTCCAGCATTGGGTCTCTTCCACAGCACATAGTCCTTCATAAACTGCTCCAGCACGCATCCTTTCCACAGGATACAATCTTTCAGGAACAGTGTGGGTCCTCCATAGGACACAGCTGTTGCCAGAAAAGCTGTTCATATGTGAGCTCCTCTCCATGGGGCCACAGGCCCTGCCAGAAGCTTGTTTTAGCACCAGCTTCCCACAGGGCCACAGCCTCCTTCGGGTCCAACCACCTGCTCTGTCATGGGCTTCTCCAAAGGCTGCAGGTGGACATCTGCTTCACCATCAGCTTGCATGAGCTGCAGGGGTACAGTCTACCTCACCATGGTCCTTACACAGACTTCAGGGAAATCTTTGCTCTATTCCCTGGAGCACCTCTTCCCCCTCCTTCTTCACTGACCTCGGTGCCTGCAGGGCTATTTTTATCTCATTTATCTCAACCCTCTCACACAGCCGCTGTGCAGCTGTTTTTGCCCTTTCTTAAATATCTTATCATACTAGATCCACCAGCTTGGCTGATGGGCTCAGCTGTGTCCTTCAGCAGGTTTGCTGGAGCCAGCTGTGTCTGGCATGGGTCGGACAATGCTGTCTTCACACAGAGGCCAGCCCTGCAGCACACACTCACCACCACAACCATCATGAAAACTTCGTCATTTAAACCCAATACGCCATGTAAATTGTCTGTTTCATAGTTTTTGTGCCTAATTCTAGGGGAGTTACGGTAGTTATTATGAAAGTGTTGTTCCATTAGCACCCACAGAAGCTATCCAGGTAAAATTTTCACACATTGGCAAGAGACAAGATTCTTTTGTGCAGTGCAAATTTGCATGTTGTGGATTCGTAGTACCAAATACATGACTTTTTTTTTCAAAGTTATTTGCATAAAATGCATTATGTAAATTTGTAAATGTTATACTTTAAGTGATTGGCCAGTTAGCGACCTTATCACTAAACACTGTGTTTAATTGAGTTTTGAAATGGCAGCAGTACAGCAAGTTCCTCAAAAAATCAATTTAATTGATTTCCGTTTATACAGATGCACAGGGTTTTACAGTGTGTTAAGTTTTTCTTTTCAAGTAGAGTAGATGTGTGATTTAGTTCAAATCTTCTTTCTTATTTCCTCAGCCTCCTAGCGCTATTTCTATAGCATCCTATAGCACTTTTTATTAGCCATTCAAAAGCTTCTGTTCCAAACTCTCTCCAAAATGAAATCAATACACACACTTCCTTGCCGTATATATATTGAGAGGCTTAGGTATACAAAATACAGTTAAGCAATATAGTGTATACTATATATATTTGGCCAATATATAAACTATATATACACACTTTATAGATATATAGATATACAGATAAAGATAGACATATATACCTTATCTATAGAGATATGTATAGACCCTATATAAAGTGTCTGTACAGCCTATAATACATAACTTTACTTTGAACACTGAAGCATTTCATTACATTTGGAATTTGGAATAAATTGCCCAGAGATGTGGCTGCCCCCTCCCTGGAGGTGTTCAAGGCCAAGGTGGACAGAGCCTTGAGTAGCCTGATCTAGTTGAGAGGCGTCCCTGCCCATGACAGGGAGGTTGGATTAAATGATCTCTAAGGTCCCTTCCAACCTAGGCCATTCTATGAGTCTATGAATTTCCAAGAACGGAAAAAAAAACGAGCTTTATTTGGAATACAGCAGACTTATTTCAATTACATAAGCTAAGTAGAAGCACTTGCTTCTCATGACGGGTAAGCAGCAATCCTGTCAGTTCCCACAAGAACATGGCAAGTTTGGTTCAAGCTACCTTTTCACAGCAGTCAGAATAGTCTGGCAACCTAGTCCCAATCAACATTCTTTTCACATGCAAGAGAATGGAAGAAGTCTGTCCCCTGGAAGACTTTCCGCTTTAGGCTCTGTCATCTTTCTTTGTGGAGTTTTACTTTCAAAAGTGGACATTAAAAGAGGTGCAGGAAGTCCATTACACGTAGAGAGCACGATATTGTATGGCTGCTTGTCTTGTACTATATCACACATTCGTGCAACTGAAGCGTTAAATGACGACACAGAATTTAAGAGCCAAAGTTGCTACAGAGAGGTGAAAGAGTAGAGAGAGGCCAAGATAAAATGTTGACATATGTTAGATAACTCCACTGTAGGTATGTCTGTCACAGATTTCCACCTAGGACAAGGGGGAACCAATGGGTAGACTCTTGAAGCTGAGTCTCACAGTCCAACAGAGGCTGATTAAATATTGTAGGCTGCAGTAATATGTTTAGGAAATGGCATTATGCCTGTGAATATAAACTTTGAAAATAATTGATTTATAAGTGATTTATAACTGATTTAGTAATAAGCGAATTACCCAAAGTTGAACATAGAGTGACTATGAGACTGTGTATTCCCTGTTAACTGTAAAGCCAGCAGAACTCACCTTATCTCCACAAATTCCTGATGAACAGCATATGTGCCCCTCTGGGTTGATACATGCTGCTCTTAATATGATTAAGGTTGCAGGATCTGTCTCTTAGACTTGTCAGAGATTAGTACAAGGAACTGACCTTCCTTGGGCAATTTCTCTGACTCCTCTGTGTTTTCCAATACACATGCAAAGTTAACTAGATAGGGGAATCTTGGAACTTGAAATATGTACGTAAAATGTACAGTACACATGGGAGTACAAATCTAGTGGAGCATTTAAGAAAGCTTTTTCCTCTGAATCCAGTTTCCCTGAATTGCAAGTAGAGGGCCTTAAGTCCTTGTTGACATCCAAATACATGGGACAAATACATAGAGTTAGAAAATACCTGCACACAATAAATATTGAACTGAAAGTTCTCTTCGTTTTTTCTCAACAGTGTTTGAGTCCTCTCTCATCAAACGGCATGACATGCTAGCAAGATTTTGACAACTAACAAGTGGGAAGGCTTGTGCTGGTTTTGACAAATGGTATGGGGCCACTCCTGAATATAACATGATAAAGCTTCAGAAACCAGTGCAATCTCTTACAGCAGCAATAAAATAATAAATGCTCCTACACCACCACCACCCCATCCCTCAGATTTTACAGTGTGCAGTTAGTATGTAAAATGCATTTCCCTGAGATGAAAATATATGAAAAAATTTATCACCTCAACATGTCAAGAAAGCTAAACACTGGACTTCTATTTGCAGTATTGCTTGTATACTGCTTGTATTGAACAATTTCTTGCATTTCTATAGCTGTACTTTCTTCCTACAATGATCACGAGTTCTTAGGAATTTACTGAAAATGCTGAGCTAAACGGCAGAACAGAAAAAAGGTTGGGACATATTCCCAGCTGCTCTTTTTGTTAATACAAATATTGTTTTGAGCATTCTGGCAATTAACATGAAGAAATTGTAAAAAGTACATAGTTATAATCCTATTCTGTCGCCTCTTATTTGCAATGTATATGCATATATAAATTCACTGAAAGACTATGAAATTTATAGAGTTACTTGATTCTTGTTGTATAATCATCCACATGGGAAGCTTTAAAAACAACAAACAAACAAACAGACACACACAACAGAAAAACCACACCTCGTCTCATAAAACACAGCAGACATTTTATCAACAAGGCTGAAGGAGCTAAGAAGTTGCCCAAAGATTAGGATAACCTTAATGACCTGGGCTTAGAGACGTTGGGACAATAATGAATGTGAATCACCATGTGAAAATGAAAGGAATATCTTAATTTCCATACAAAGTTAAACTGACTGTAGCAATTTAAAGATATTGCTGGTTTTAGATGTACTCTGGCAATATATTCTGAAGATGATAGGAATTGGCAAACAGATAACAGAAAGTAAAACATCCTAAGGAAATGTACCTTTGTGGTTAGGATTGTGTTTAGGGGTTTTGTAATGCTAGAAAGACTTGGCAATGACTTGCAGAGGCAAGAAAACTTCCAGGCCAGTCTTCATGAAGTCAATTGCAAGAATATAGCTCCCTCTAATGCAAGATTTTGATTTTGAACATTCTTTTCCAAATAAACAGCATTTATTATAGTCTTAAAATAAAAGAAGGGAGAAACTGTACTCTCAATATTCTAGTACATTAATTCCTTTTACTATTATAGTACTGTCAGAGGGGATGCATTTTTCAAATGTGCTGAAGTCTCAGGTTTCAAAATTAGTCACCACCAGACCCTTGAAGATATCTTATTTTTGTTTAACCTCCATTGGCAACTATCATCCGAACACTTCTCTTTAACAGTCGTACCAGTACTCTCCTGAGTTACGCTAAGTGCACACACACACGCATATGTCAAAATGTTGAGCTCTGGCAAGTGAATGTGAATGAAAGCTGGGAAGTTAAAAAACAATGTTATTTTGTAAAATGCTCTTAAATTAGTGGACTTACTCTTAATCATAAAATGTCAAAGGATTCAAATATCTTGCTAAAAATAGAATTAAATGTACTTTTTTACAATATTAATACTTAAAAAAAATACTTGGTTGTTCTAGCAAAACTTATGCCTTCTGCAAACGGGATCACTGGCCTTATAGTATGTAGTATTTGTTGTCTGCTCTTGGACAAACCCTTTCACTTCCCGAATCCTCGTTATGAACTAGTGGCCCTGGGAAGCAGGGCTTGCAGCTGAGAGTATAGGCAGTTGGAGGAGGTTGTTGGGCTTAAAGGTGCTTTTGGAGAGTATCTTAGCACCTCCTTCTCTTTCATCCTCCTGTTCTCCCACCACCTGCTCCACGCTTTGCACTGAAAAGTCCTTCCCCGACTCCGCATGCTCCACCTGTGTATCCTGCTGAAGGGGACAGAGGTTGCTGCACGGGCAGATACCAAGGAAAAAGGCCAGTATCACAGTAGTAGAAGTGTCTAAAATTTTCTGTATTAGATACTTTTAGATTTGCTTAGCCACCGTGATATTTCTAATGCTGGCTTTGAAAGAATAACATATTTGAGAAGTTTGTTTTATGAAGAAAAGGAATTTTTAATTATTTTATTTGCTTTATGAATCTGAAAGACTTGTATAATTTTTCTTCTAAGCTTTACTCTCCCTCTTGTAAGCAGGCTCAGGTCAGATATTCACAGTTATGTTATTTTAAATCAAGCAAGACATATCAACGGTATATTTTCTAACCAAACTACTGGAGGAAAAAATCTACAAAACATAAATTTTATTGTAGGTTGTGTTTGTGTTGGTTTTTTACATCTGATAGATAACAACTAATTGCTATCCTAAAAAGCACATTTCACAAAACTATTACCACTATCATTTCACCCTCGTAAAACAATTCTGTGTTTTGATCTTAATAATATAAACAGGATTTTTTCAGGCAAAATGGATAGTAATGGTGATAGCACACTTTAGATTTTACTGGTGCAACATTATTTGCTGCTTGTATATTGCCAAATATAATTTATAATTATGTGTATTTTCTGAACTATTAATTTATTAATTACCATCAATAACTGACTTTGTTGAGAACTGCATAGAAAAATAACTGATAAATTTCCAAAGGGGAAATAACATTTATTATGAATGAATGAACAGTTGTAGTTTAAAAATTAAAACAATGCTGCTATAAAATGTAATGTGTAAGAAAAAATTTGATGCTCAACTGTGATAATAAATAATGATTAAGAAAAAATAAAACTGCGAAAACTCTTATTCATCACGAGTGTTAAGATAAATCTGGTAAACAAAAAAAGCCCAAAGGCATTTGTCAAATTTACATGGACAGTGATGTATTTTTTACCAGTGAGCAACTATAAATATGATTTCCAACTGCCAAACATCATAAGTTCTGTGAAAGAAATCAATGGGAAAACAAAATGACTAGTGAAAATTGAGACATTTTTGTTACAATATTTTTCTCAAAGTTACCAAATCTTGTACCTGTCAAGGACCCAGGTAGAAAGATCCAGACAGAAAACAGTCGATTCAGCTCACTGTTTCTCTCTCATGCAGTCTATGTTACTTTAATAAACAATAATTTTTCAGTAAAAAGATTCTTCTGAACAGGTGTACTGACAGTAATTTTTATTTTTTTAAGATTAATATTTCTCAGAGGAAAAAATTCAATATCACTGTCAGGTGTTTCAACAGAAAAAACACACAAAAACATCAACAAACAAATAGATAAATAAAAAACCACAAAAAAACCACAACCACAGAAGAATCAAAAATAGAGACACAAAATACGGAGCAAAAGATACAAAAGCTGGTTTTATATAAGTGCCTTCTTTACATTTGACAAGACAATTTTTCAAGCAATCATTATTTTCTAAATTCTTATTTCTGCATACATAAGTTTTGTTGTCTTTTTGCATTCTCCGTGGAATTTACCAGAGAATACTGTGTTATCTTTCTACAAGGTTAAAACTCTCTGACCTGTCGGGTGCTAGAGTCTGATGGAACTACTTTTACACTGTTAAATCATTATCATCCAAACATTATACTATTTCTCAACAAAACAGTTTAAATCACAGTTTTTGCTGTCTGTTGCTAACAGACAACCTGCAAGTATTGTTTGCAGGCTCAAATTTACAATGAAATTTAATGAATTATTTTTTTCCAAACTGTTTTTACTAGCTGAAGAGCTTTGGGCCTTACATGACTGCCTTAAATTCTTCCCTGTTTCATTTAAATGGTTGAAAGGTATCTTTATGGAGGAGAACACTCTTTTAAGACCTAATATGCTTTGAGTAGGTAGTTATATACTTCAAGTAGATATTTTGTGTTCTTTTCATATATTAACATTAAGAATGACTTTTTCTGTTGTTTAACGTGTAGAGTTTTTTAAACTACAGTTAAAGTGTAGCTTTACATTTTTGTAAAAGTAAGGTAATTTATATTAATGTCAAAAGCTTGATGCCAAAGGTAAAGCACACATATATGCAAAAATGCATTTTGCCTGACCAACTTATCAAAAGAATATACAATACTAAATTACTGTAGCTGCCTAACTTCTTAGACAAAGAAAAAAATAAATAGATAAATAAATAATATCAAATAAATAATAAATAAATAAATGAAGATATGACATTAACGTACCATGAATACCCACATTTTTTGTATGTGAAATTTCAATGTAGTTCTGATGGAAACCTGTGGTCCTACTTTTAAAATAGCTTTTTCAAATATGTCCTTGTTGGTTTGACTAACACAATTGTCACCAGATGGTTTCCATTACAAAGGTGGATGAATAATTCAGTATTGTTTACATAGCCTAACAATTTAGTCTTTTTCTGTTCATGAACTTTTCATTAAATTGTCTTCACTATTTAGGCAGAACCACTCAAGCCTCACTGCACCTCTTCCTCATGTAGTCTTTCAGTAATGAATGTTCAGGCTTAGAGCTGTGCTCATTAACTGTACAGCTCGAGTGGCATTGTTTCTACCCTCTGATTTATGTAACCAACCAATTCCACGTAAGGTTTAAATTTCAAAATCAAATAAATAAATAGAAACTTGCTTTTGGCCAATATACAACTATTCAAGCTTAAAATTGAATTTAATAATCATTCACACTAGTAAGAGCTGAAACATTTGTAGAAATTACATATGAAGAAGTTGGTCCCCTAAGGAAATGGCATAGTCTTGCTTCTTCTTTCACCTGTTAACCTTTTAAATCTGCTTTTCTAAGGGAGTTTCTTTCCTCAAGGACATACAGAAGCAATGACTTCAGAAAAGACAAAACCAAATTATTTTGTCTTATCATTTTTCAGACTCCCTGCACCATCTTTAGAGAAAAGAAAGTACTTTTGCTCTCCATTCTTTTTTCTACATTTCAATTTATCATCAATTTATGTTTTTCTATATAATAGCTATCACAGACTAAAATGTTTCACAGCAGAACAGATACTTACCACACTTTTTTAAATCTACTAATTTCTATCCTCCACCACTGGTTTGGCTTTTGGGTGTCTTTTTTTAACAGAAAAAATATTTTCCTGTTTTTCTTGGCAAGAATTTTATATAGACATTTGATGTCAATTTGAGAAGAAGCAGATTTTTCAGTGGTAGATCTGTACTCAGTTTAAATCAGTGCTCAGTTTAAATCAACATATTAATACCCTTTATATTAACTGATAATCTGGCTCCATGTTTCTAAATCTGGAGAGAAAGATATCATGTCATTAAGGCATCTCCAGGAGACCATTTTACACCACCATTCTGTAAAGTGGGATACTTCTTCTTTTAGTATCTGCTCCCTCTTCATGCTTAACATTGTTATTTTTGTGTAACAGCTTGATATCAATCCTCGCTAAACACGAATAGTTTCTTGAGTAACCTGTAGCCTCAGATCACCCTAATGCATATGACACCTCATATCACCTAAGCAGTCAGACAGTAAGCTCTGACCTTTAGAGCAAAAACCAAGAATTTGTCATTTTTAAGGTTAGGCTGCCATCTGCTCTGGCTTTCATTTTTCCACACAAACAACCATTTCAATAACCAATCTGGATTATAATCCATGAAGTACATTTTAATTATTTAGTAAAAGTCATATGCTCTTTCATTAGCTACATGTTTGGTTGACACTGCATTTATCATTTTATGTAACTGTTTGAGAGGTTTTATTCAAATAACAATACAAAAATGATTGCTTAAAACCCCTCAGAATTGCTTTTAAATAATTCTCTATGCATTCCTTTTTAAAGTGAAACTTGACATTATATATGTATTTTTGAAGTAATAAACAGGCAGCATGCATTACTAATATTCTTCATCAATTATATTAACAAGTTTGAGTATTCTAACTATAAACTAAACACACTGGGTTTTTTCATAAATTGTAATATCAGTATAAAACAAAAAATAACTAGAAAAACACAACTAGGGAATCAATTTGTACGCCTTGCTTTCCACTAATAAAAATCCATAAATTTGGAGAAATTTATCTTGAGCAGGTCAAGGGTTATTTAGGGAAGACTAACATAGAATTTAGGAAGAGAATGAAGAGAGGGGAGGGAGACGTTACATGAATCAGAACTGAAAAATGCTTTGTGAGTGTTAATTTTGTTTTATTCTTTTAAAAATGCTAATTTTCCTCCATTGATGTATCTTCTCATAGAATCATAGAATGGCCTAGGTTGGAAGGGACCTTAGAGATCATTTAATCCAACCTCCCTGTCATGGGCAGGGACTCCACCTCTGGACTGGACCAGGCAACACATGGGGACATGTGGGGTTTGCGATATTATTACCAGCTGTCTTACTTCTAGGCTCATCAAAACCAGATTTAAATCAATGATGGAAAATTTTATAATATTTTGCCACAAAATATACTTGATTTTCTCCTTAACCTTTTTAGATACAACATCTCTATGTGCTAAATGCCACTCTTTAGGCCATGTTTTGGAGCTGCTGTATATATTTCTGTTCTCTGGAACCAATCCCAAAAAGCTGAGTCAGATATATGGATCAGGAATGCAGAACAGGGAAGAGTCACGACCTTTAGCATGGGAATCTAAACACAGACCTACTGCAAGGGAGTTCAGTATAATTAAGAGCACGAAAGCTCTAAATTGACATTGCGTCTCACGTTACCTTCAGGCAAACTGCTTCACTCATGTGACACCTGACCTTTTTTGTCTTCTTTTTTTTCACTCTTTGAGGGTAGATGCTCACAGCTATTATTCCAAAGAATCAAAGAAGGCTCATTATCTTCCTCCAAGTTACTAATGTCCATTTCTTAAAAAACACAGCTTAATAAACTACTTACCTAATAAGAAGTTGGGAAGATTCAAACAAAGAAGCAACAGGGAAGAAAATTATCACTATCCTCCCTTCAAAACATAATCTAGCGAAGAAAAAAAAATTATTTTGGCAAGGGGATTTCTTTAAATTTATGGTTTTTTCCACTTCCCCTCCACAGGAAGCTCTGGAAAACAATGAGGTCACCCCTCAGGCTCCTTCTCTCCAAACTAGAAAACCTAAAGCCCTCAGCCGCTTTTCAAAGGACATGCCTTCCAACTGTTCCGCCAGCTTTGTAACCCTCCTGTGGATGTATTGAGAACATTGATATCATCCTTAAATTGTATGACCCAAAACTACACAGTGCTCCAGGAGAGGCAGCACAAAGTATGAACACAGGGGGTTAACCACGTCTGTCGACAAATTTGTCATGCTGTTTGATGCAGTCCAGGAGAGCGTTTGCCCTCTTGACTTCCAGGACACACAGCTGACTCCTACCAAGCTGCCATCAACCAGTACCCACAGATTCCTTTCTGCAGGGCTTCTCTCCAGCCACTCCTCTCCCAATTTTTAGCTGTATTCGGTATTTCTACCCACCAGGTGCCGAATCTGGCATTTTTTCTTGTTAAAATTTGTGCTTGACTGATGATTGCCTGATACTCCAAACTATTTAGAACCCTCTGTAGGGCATCTTGTCCGTCAAAAGAGTCAACAGCATCTCCCAATTTGGTATTGCCAGCAAGTGGAGATACATAATCATTTCAAATGTTCTATGTGCTTCCAAATCCAGAAGCTGCTACCTCTTAGTGCAGTAGGTGAGTTACCATGGAATTATATAAACTTTTTTGAGGGTTTTCTATTTACACAATGTGTTTTATTTAAAATGTGAACTGCTAAGGCAGCTCAGTATTTCATATATATTCAGAAAAGCAGAGATATTCCAGAGTCTATTTCATGTTTTCTTTTATGCTATGCCTACCACACTGGTGTCAGTGTGGAATACTCTACAATGTCCACTAGTGCATTACACTTGTAAAAAACATAGCTCAGAATATTCGTTACTGACCATTTTTAACATGTAAGCATTTGCAGATAAGACAATTATTTCAGAAAACTGATGCAGAACTGAGAATGGTGGCATTCGTATCCAATTAAGCTGACAGAACATGCAACATTTTCCATATCAGTGCCCTTGTGTGTGTCTAAAACAGAGCAGCACATCACTAAACATTTCCCCTTGGATTGTGGAGGCTTTTTCTTCTTTGAAGTCTTTTATAGGCAGCTGACAGCAACCTCTCAGCCAAAGGCCCTAGCTCTCATAGGGGATTTCAACCAGCCAGATATTTGCTGGAAGGCCTACACAGCCACCCATTCACAGTCCAGGATATTCCCCCAATGTATCTATGATAGCTTCTTGATGTAAATGGTCGATGAGCTAACTAGCAGAGGAGCGCTGCAGGACCTTGTGCTCACCAACAAAGAAGGTCTGGTTGAAGCAGTGAAGGTTGAGGACAATCTTGGCTGCAGAGACCATGAGATGATGGAGTTCAGGATCTTGTGTGGTAGAAAGAGAATCTCGAGCAGGCTCGCAGCCCTGGACTTCAATAGGGCCAACTTTGGCCTTTTCAAAATATTGATAGGGGAAACCCCATGGGACAGGGTACTAGAAGGTAAAGGAGCCCAAGAGAGTTGGTTAATATTCAAGAACCACTTCTTCCAAGCTCAAGATCAGTGCATCCCATCAGGTAGGAAATCAAGAAAGAGAGCCAGGAGACCTGCATGGTTAACCAGGGAACTGCTGGGCAAACTCAAATGGAAGAAGAGAGCCTATAGAACAAGGAAGAAGGGGCTGACCACCTGGATGGAATGTAAGACTGCTGTCAGAGGAGGTAGGGAGGCAACTAGGAAAGCTAAGGCCTCCTTGGAATTAATCTTTGCAAGGGAGGTCAACGACAACAGAAAGGGCTTCTTCAAATACATTGCTGGCAAAAGTAACGCTAGAGGCAATGTAGGCCCTCTAGTGAATGAGATGGGTGCCCTGGAGACAGAGGATACAAAGAAGGCAGAGCTGCTGAACGCCTTCTTTAAACCTGTCTATGCCTTTGGAGACTGTCCTC
>NW_009724362.1:45953-58106 GCF_000703405.1 Apaloderma vittatum
AAGACGTCAGAGAGTTGTGGTCAATGGCGCAGAGTCTAGCTGGAAACCTGTATGTAGTGGAGTCCCTCAGGGGTCACTGCTGGGGCCAGTGTTGTTCAATATATTCACCAATGACCTGGATGGGGGATTAGAGAGCACTGTCAGCAAGTTTGCTGATGGCAAAAAACTGTGAGGAGTGGTTGACACACCAGAAGGAGGGCCGGGCGGGGAGAAATCTTATGAAATTGAACAAGAGTAAGGGTAGAGTTTGCATCTGGGAAAGAACAATTCCTTGTACATCTATAAATTAGGGACTGACCTGCTGGAGAGCAGCTTAGGTGACAGGGACCTGGGATTTCTGGTGGACAGCCGGATAACCACGAGCCAGCAATGTGCCCTCGTGGCCAAGAAGGCCAATGGCATCCTGTATTAGAAGTTATGAGTAGCTAGTAGGTCGAGAGGGGTTCTCCTCCCCCTCTGCTCTGCTCTGGTGAGGCCACATCTGGAATAGTGCATCCAATTCTTTGCATCTCAGCTCAGTAGGGACAGGGAACTGCTTGAGAGAGTCCAGCGCAGAGCCACGAAGATAATTAAGAGCGTGGAGCATCTCCCTTATGAGGAAAAGGTGAAGGAGCTGGATCTCCTTAGCTTGGAGAAGAGGAGACCGAGTGGAGACCTCCTGAATGTTTATACATATATGAAGGGTGATTTCAGTAGGACAGATCCAGGCTCTTTTCAGTGATGTTCAATGACAGGACAAGGGGCAATGGATGCAAGCTGGAATACAGGAGGTTTCACAAAAGCGTTAGGAAAAACTTTCTCACTGTGAGGGTGACAGAGCCCTGGCACAGGCTGCCAGGGAGGTTGTGGAGTCTCCTTCTTTGGAGACATTCAAAACCCGCCTGGACGCGTTCCTGTGTGACCTACTGTAGGTGATCTTTCAATGACCCTTCCCACTCCTGACATTCCATGGTTCTGTGATTTTTTGCTCATTCTTCTCCCCATTCTTGCCCTCCAGCTCAGGGGGGTGGGTACCCAGAGAACAAAGGTCTTACTATTAAAGAATGAGGTGTAAAAGGTGCTAAGTAACTCAGTTTTCCCCATCCTTTGTCACTATTTCTACCCTTGACAGTAGTGATTAGGTTCAGTGTAGAGAAAATGAACTAAATTCTTCCATGTTGAAAAAAGATAGGCCAATTAGAGTTCCCTTCTTTTTGAATCAATTCTACAACTTAATGGGTATACGAAACTTCCATTAACAATAATGGGAGTTCTGTGCACACACTGGGGGGAAATAAAGCCCTGTAGAGTTTTTCCCTTATAAACAGCGTGAAGCAAATGGAGAATGATACTAGCGTCAAAGAACTCATGCAAACTGCAGTATCCTGGATGAGAATAAAATCTAGTAGAGTGGTCCTGGGGCACAGGAATTAAAATTAAGGTGGAGTGAATAATGCAGAAAGCTAAACAAAACATCTAAAGTTAGCTTACATAATAATAATGTTGGTGAGTTGGTCCAGACCACTCTGAGACTGAATATCTATAGAGTACATAAAACAAACAGAGACATTAAGATGTTTTAAGATCAAACTAAAGAAAAAGTGGAAATAAAAAGCTCGTCAACTGTTAGAAAGTTAGTGATTTATAAAGCACTTGGGGATATATTGAAAGACCCAGTACAGCTACACTTTGCAGACATTAATAAAAATAACAAAAGTAAATAAAAAAGCCCCAAACTACTAAAAAAACTCCAACCACATTCTTGATGTTATTTTTAATGTTATATCACTTACTGTAGCCATTCTGTTAAGATGTTACCTTAACTGACAGAAGTATTAATGAGCTACCATTTTACAGATCTGAAGCTAGTTCATTCAGCCGGTTCACATCACATCCAGCTCCAGTAGCTAGTAGTACTCAGACTTGTAGATGCAATGGATAAAAAGTAATATTGATGTTCCACATCGTGTTATGTTTTTTCATTTAATTCTCTGTGCTTATATTGCAGTAAATTACTAACTTGAGAAAAAGATATTCCCTGTGTGTGTCTTTGAGGGTGAAAGAGTCTAGGCCAAGATACTCCACCATGGTGCTACACTTACAAATAAGGCTCATAGGACATGGATACATCTAGTAAAAAATATTGAGGTAAAGACTCCAAGGGTCAGGATGAACATAAGTTATATTGGCTCTTGCTAATGCAAGTAAATCAGAACAATTAATATACTTGCAGAAATATTTTTTGAGATTCTTACTTTATCATGGGAACTCAACATCTACAGGGATTCTGCAGAATTTCTCTGATCGTGCCATTGGGAAGTAATGAATTAAAAATCTAATTTATCTGCATTTTATTTTCATTTGTCTCAAATGAAATCAGAGAACTCTACAGTGAATCAGTGCATCAAATATATAACCTAGTATGCTTTGCTTACATTTGATTTGCACAGCTTTCTTGAATTACACTTACCAGAAAAAAAAAGATAAATAGCCTCAAATAAAATGCTTAATTATTATAGCATGCATTATAAATTTTAAAATGTATTTCTATAATAATTTTCCAAATGGATTTATTTTTTCATGCTTTTTAAATTCAAAAGGGTTGAAATATCACTACTGAAAATGTATCCTTTATATATCTTAACAAAAGTCTTGTAGAGGCCCTTTTCATTTTGCTCATAGTTCGATCATTTCCAAAAAAAAAAAATGATAGGTGTTGAGAGTTGGTCTTGGTGCCTACACAGTATTTTCTTCGCTAAATGGTTATTGTTACTGCAATATTTATTGCCTCTTCAGAAATATACAGAAAAATTGGACTATGAAGACTACTTTTCTGACCTTTTTTTCTTTTAAAGATTAGTGGTATTCATTCTTGCTAAAACTATTGTTAAAATCCTCTTTTAAACAAACAGACAAAACCAATAAACAATAAACGATCTTTTCTCCAAAAGCCTAAAAAAAATCTTTCCCTCCAATTATATTCATGCACAAACATGTATTCAATATGTATACCATATGCATATTACACACACACAGGTAATTGCACAGAGTACCTGGGTTTTTAGACTACATATGTTTCTGCCTTTTATGACATGCTATTTTGAACTCGATTCATGTTTTATTGACCACTTTATGAGAGATGAAAACCATAGTAAACTAAGTGGACTTTTTTTAAAGTATTCATTCCTAGAGATATTTTTTAACATTTCTTTCGTATGCATCTATGTTTAGAACACATTGAGATGGAAAGAGGGACAAAATAATTAAAAAACAGGACTCTAGTTTGGTAAAATTTGATTCTCTATATACAATATTTGGCTACAAAATGTCACATCTTTCTGCTACAAATTTTTTAATTGTCATTAAGAGCTGCTGAACACAAAACAATTTCCATCTTTATTGAAAATGGTAAATGCACTCCAAAAGATACTGCAAACTTACTTAAATCCGTTTAAGTCTGTTGCATTTAAGATCTAAGCTGAAATTCACAGCCAGCTCAATTACTACTCAAAACCTCATAGAGTCATAGAGTGCATTGGGCTGGAAGGGACCTGTTGTATTATAAAGGTAAAGATGTAAAGAAAAGGATAAAAGAAAAAAAATTGGTGGAAAAGAAAAAAGGAAAAGGGAAAGGAAAAGGAAAAGGGAAAGGGAAAGGGAAAGGAAAAGGGAAAGGAAAAGGGAAAGGAAAAGGGAAAGGGAAAGGGAAAGGGAAAGGGAAAGGGAAAGGGAAAGGGAAAGGGAAAGGAAAAGGAAAAGGAAAAGGAAAAGGAAAAGGAAAAGGAAAAGGAAAAGGAAAAGGAAAAGGAAAAGGAAAAGGAAAAGGAACAAGGCAATTTCAGAAGTAGCATGCAAAATACAACTTTTTGAAAAGAAAATTGAAGATTTTATTTATAGCAGTTGCACAGTGAAGGATTTTTTGGGAAAAAAAATTAAAATTGTATCAAAAAAAGGGATAATAAAGATGTAATATGACACTGTATATTAAACGTTTCTTTTAACATGTTTTTTGCCCTTTATACTTCTAAAAATTTTGGAAAATTACATGCTGTTATGTCCTTAAAAGCTTCACATAGCTCCCAGAGAACTGACCTAATAGTCAACTACTAAGAGTGTCAAAGACAGACTAAGCCAGCTTCTTTGAGATTCAGAGTTTAAGGGAGTAAAAACAAAATGTATCTTTCTCCTAGAGGTACACTATGGTCCACACAGTGCATGAAATACACCAGTTAGTTCAGCTGAGAAGTGATGCTGTGGACAGTAAGGTCAAGAACTGCATCACAAAGAGAAAACTTTCTGGTGGCTTACTGCACAAGGAGAAAAGTTGGACAATATTTTACAGCAAGGCTTTGGATTGCAGTATGTCAGAATTCACCTGGATGATGCACTCCTCACTCATTACTACCATAGAAAATCTGTAGTCCCTGTTCATGTGTTTGTCTGCAGAAAACACTACACCTTCCTGCCACACTCAGGTTGTGCTCTGAAGAACACTTACGTCTAACATTTCCTTAAGCTCGTAATAATCATATAAACCATAACTTCATTTAACACATGTGACCACAATCATGTCTTTAGCCATAGTTTCACCTTTCATACCAACATTAATCGGAGAATGCAACACTCTCCAGGCCACAGAACTGGGAAGCATCAAAGCTATGTGTAACCCCAGTCTCAAACTTTAATTCACTATACACCTAAATCCATTAACCAATGTCAGACTAGGTAGCTTGATCTGAAGCACAAGAGATTTGAGTGGACTATAGTTGGGAAACAATTAACAAAGCTAACATTCTCACACTGAGTTTAAATTTTAACTAGTGGGTTATTTGGATTTTTCATCAGACAAAGACAAAAAAATAAAAACAAATGCATCCACTGCAAATGTGGGATTGAAATCGTAAACCCATTCAGCAGAACGACTGAATTCTGGGCAATTTCAGTCACACTGCTCCAGACTAGTGTCTGCAAAAAGTTACTAAATATTCCCTTTGCAGTGAGAAGACTAATTAGCAACAGCTGCAGATGAAAGGCAGAAAAATTCAAGACACTGGGGAATATATGCTCCATGGCCTTCCTCATTGTTATTTAGAAATGAAACATTACATAATCCATTTAGAGTGTTGCTGTACTATGCAATAAAGACTTTGGCCTGCTTACTCTACTCAGTCTGAGGGCAGGGGCCTCAGGAGTCACGTTGGTATAACTCTTCCCAAAACTTCAGACAAAGCACAGTCTGCTTTGCCCCAGAGCTGCCTAATTACATTAAAAGAATGGCAATCCCAATGATCTTTGCCTCTTGCTTCCACAAAAATATCTTAGCCCTTAGCATACTGAGTTTTATAAAACAGAGTGCCTGTGTTACTAGATGAGATTACAGGAGCACTGCCTCTTTTACTTAGCAGAATACACTCAGGGGAGATACTCCCAATGTCTCTAAACACAGTGTGTGGTACAGGCAGAGAAAGTATAAGGGAGGGAAAAAAGTATTTAACCTAAAGAATGACACTGACTTCAGAAATTTATCTAAACTAGCTGGAAAAGATTAGTGAAACTAGTTCCACTTCAGGAAGCACAGGCAAATAAACCAATGAACTTTAAGTGGCAAATTTATGAATCAGATTATAGGAATATGTTGCATACAAAATATGAAATTTACCTCAATAACTCAGAAACATGTCCACTATTTGTGCCTTGATTGTCTTAAAAATAAATTTTTACTGGTAATTAATTAAAAATTGACACCTCTGTGCATGTCAGTTAGACTCCTTGTTTGGGGTATAACCACATAAAATAATTACGGTACACTATAATTTTTTTAAAAATAAATATTTACTGGGTTTTGAATTTATGAAAGAATTGTCAGTTCTTCAAGGTCATGTCCATAACATAGACTCTATATCATTTCTCAAAAGCAGCAAGTCAGCTGATGTAATAACATTACTAGTATTTGATTATCTTCTTGCAGTCCATCTGCTGTGAAATCAGTATCTTCTGATTTAAGGTGATACTAAATAACTGCATTACACACATTGACCTACTTGCTCTGTCACAAAGCAAGGAAACCGGTTTATCTGCAGCAGTCCTCCGGGAAACACAGACAGGTACTTTATTGCCTAAAGAAGCACACTTACATGCAGGTTTCAATATTAGTGATGGCCAAACTGACTAATTCCACTAGGACTCTGCTAAGACTTCCTATTGCATAAAGTACCATCGACTCTCTTAGAACCCTTATAAAATGAAAAAACATGTAAGAAATCTATGAATTTGTAGGACAATCCTAGGCTGTAGCTAAGGGTTAGAACTGTTCCAACAATATTGATTTATTCCATGACTGGCTTTTATAAAGAACATCCTCTGAGCGTATTGTGGGGTAGGAAGGGAACTAGGCAACTGCTATATGACTATACTGACTCAGATTTGATGCGCATAGGTATCGTTTCTAGGAATCAAAGAATTTTTTTCCCCAAATTAAATGATCACCTACAATATGGGGTGGGGGGGTGGGAAAAGGGGGTAGGAAAAGAAAAAAAATGAGAGAGTAAAAAAAAAGAAAGAAAATAAAAAAGGATAAAGAAAAATGAAAGTTAAACTGTTTAAGAGGGAAATCTGAATCTGAGGGACTTGTCTGAAGTTGTAACTTAGCTTCAGATAAAAGTTATTTTATTGTGGGGCGGTTGTCAAATCCATCATGCAAAGCTGGGATACTGAAATGAATATTTTAAATTCACTGAAAGAAAATCTTGGCTTATTATGGATAGAAATTTTGTTAGCAAGTACTACATTACAATAATTACACTAAGACAATATTTAGGCTGATAAATAGGATGTTAATGAGTATGAAGCTAAGAAATACAAGAACACTGGGCACAAAGGTTATCCTCTGTCCTGCTGATAATCTGAATGAGGGGAAGAGGAAGAAAATCCATAGAAGAAAGTCGTATATTGCACATCACAAATATATGCAGTATTTACACTTGAATCACCATAATTCATTCACAGATACAGAAGAACAAACATGGTAACTGTGTAGGAAAAACAATGTGGTAGCAACCACAGTATTCTTCTCAGAGAAGAAATGAAACTTCATCATGATTGCAGATCTTTGGCCTAAGAATAAGTCATACTTGACATATCCTACTGTTTCACCTTTTGTTTACTGATTTCGAAAGCAGATTTTTACCACATGAAAGGAAAGGTGCTATGGAAATAATGTTGATTTTGGCTGAGAGCTGGATGTCTGCTTATGTTTGTTAAAAACCTTATTCTTTCTCTCTGAACTCATCAGTGTATCTGCCAAACCACGGTGTGGCTACACTTTCAATGCTAAATATATTTTACTTTTTCAGAATAACTATTAGTTAACAGGGTTTTCTGATTGCAGAAAAATTAATATCTGCTTATAGAATTCCTCTAAAAATAATGATTTATGTAACTTTACTAGTCTTAAGTAATGCCTTAATCCATTCCAAGACACTCTTCTCAGATGAAAATATTACTCATCTGGATAAGAACAAAGAAATAGACCGACACTCTTTATCCAACATACTTGTAGCATTTTTTAAAGGGGAGAAAGTAATTACACCGAAGAGATAAGAAAGGAGTGAAACAGTAAGTTAGAATCTTAAAGATATAATGTATGTTACAAAACTTGGTGCCGAAACAGTAATTCCAATGTCCTGTCTTAACACTCCTTTTATATATCTATATATAGCAAGAAAATATTTTTTAAAACTGAATATCTTATATAGAAAAAAATAGGATGGAAGCAAAATGGGAGGTTGTGGTCATATAACTATTGTATCAACATTCTCGATTTCGAAGTTTAAAATGTTCTTTAGACATAAACCAAAGCTCTCAGCAAATTTTTTAGTCTAAAAATACAACATCTTCCAAACTTTGAAAAAACAGAACAAAGAAGAAGGATAAAAAGTTGTCTGTTCCATGGGTCAAACCTAAAGTAATTTTGTAGATTTCAACATTTCATGCTGTGAAATGTATAGTTTTCCTCTTTTTCATGTCAAAGTGGAATCTTAAATGTGAATTTTCAAGATACAGATGCATGTATGTATGGTTTGAAAGATACATTGATGAGTTTAGAGAGAATAAGATTTTTAACAAACATGAGCTGACATCTATACATAGGTAGCTCTTTACCAGACACTCAGAAATTTTCCTTAATATCAGCTAAATATTTCGTATAAAACCAGAAAATAACCAAAACACAACTCTTTCATTTTACCTTTGAAAGAAAGTCCATATTGGTACTTCTTGGAATAACAAAACATTATTCATTAAAAATGACTATGCAGTGTGAAATGTTAGCTGATTGTGTTTAACCATACATTTTAAACCTCAAACAAAACTCTTTAAATATCAGGAATATCACATATGCAGCATTTGTGCATGTCTACGTTACACAATGCAGAAAGATATGAACTAGTTTTAATACTGAAAGTGATATAGGTATGACATTGTATCAGCTCAATTGATACACCCCGTTTCTCTGCATAAAGAAAAATCTTAATAAAATTATACCCATAATAGTGGGATTGTTGTATTAAAGGTCATGGTTGCACTAGTATAAAATATGACATAAACAGAAACCCTGTCAGCCATTATCTTTGTTCCTTCTAGAGGGTTCTGCAAGTAGAAAAATATCATTAAAGGAGAATTGCTTATCTGATAAACATTTTATTAATATTACTTTTTTATTTTTCTAGGGAATTTAATATTTTCCATTTCAAATGTACATTTTAATTCTAATTATTTCTCGTATCTATTTCAAAGTACAGTTTAAAATATTGTGATATAGCTTACTTAATCAAATTGTGGTTGTATCACTTGCTCAGTCTACCACATAAATTTTTGTTCGTGAGAAAGGAAAGACAAACACATCTACACATACCTTGATGGCTCCAAACTTCTTTCTCTTTCTCACCTCTTTATACCACAGAATGTGAGAATTCTTGCCAACCTATGTCAAACACTCTAACATCACATTTTAAAGTCAATACTTGGAAGATCAAGGAGTATTCAAATAGTTCTGGTACTTAGATATTTACTTCAGGCACTATGCTTCTTAAACATTTGATAGGTATTTTTTTTCCTTCATATCCATACCCCTGTGGACTCTGTCTACTTACACCTTCAGGATACATATGCTATGTTGGACTATCACTCTGCTTTCCACAGAACGCACAAAATGGGAGTAATTTATTTGTCTTAGTTAAAACCTGGCAGAAAATTTTAAGTACAGTCTCCAAGTCCAGAAATACAAAGTCTAAATCAAAACTTTAGAAATGGTCACATAAGACTCAGCCAAGACTTGTGCTAACATTTTCATACAGGATTCAGAAGCATCGTCTTTAATCTGGTCAGATTGTTTTTCTTCTCCTTCTATATATGCACTGAAGTTAGGGACTTATTATAGAAGTAAATAGACTTGCTTTTAGGCTGGAATTTGTTGCACTGGGTGTTCTCTGTATAGAATAGTGTTGAAGACTAAAATAGCTTACTTGTAGAATTTTAGAACTCCTGCCAAGTCATGAGGTGTGGGCTGGACCCCTTTGTTTTATAAACTTCCTCACAGAGAAAAATCTAGCCTCTGACTATAAAGGGGAGTTTGGATTCTAGGTTCTTCCACAGAGTTGTTTTATTTCAGCTTGTGCTGGGACTATCCAGAGGGACCTGGGCAATTATACCCTTATGATTCAAGTTCACCTCGCTTCACATGATGGTTCAGTCCAATAGTGATATTTGGGTCTGGGTCATCTTGTTCCAGATTGGATCCTTTCTCTCACTCCAGGTGTGCATTATTTATCTCGGGAACGCAGTTTCTGTCGATCTTATCTTGTTCAATTAGCATTGATTTTGCACGTTTCTTCAGCCTAAGTTAATCAATACTTAGGTAAAAGTACACACTCTGGGCCTAAGGCCTCAGTAAATCTGGCTACTCATGATAAACAGTGTCAATCATAAGAAAAAAACTAGTTGTGATTCATCATAATTTTAAGCAATCCCACAATTAATTCTTATATTTTAAATACTTGATTTAATCTTCAACAAAGAGAGTCCATTTACATTTGCTCCTAAATTATCTTTAAGATAAAAACAAAAAGGCCTGAGAGACCAAGTCTAATTGCAGCCTTTTCAACATTTCCATTCATGAACATGTACATCCTTGTCTTACAGAATCACCCAAAGGTATTTATCACCTTTGGTTATTTATCATTCTGAAGAGAAATCCACCGTAATTATATCTTTACATGGGAGAAGAATGATTCATTGAAACCAATACTCTCTGAAGATTTACATGACAACAGCTATCATAAAATCCTTTTGATACTGTCCTTAATTATTTTGAATTTGAGAGAGGATTACAGATTATTTGGAGGTTACTTGGACCTTTTAAAGACTTATATTTCCCAGCAGTATGTGCTGCATGGCATTTTCCATTAGAACTTATGGTTCAAACTCTGATATAAACACTTCTGGTTTTGACAGTATGAGCCAAAGGACTGCCTGTTACAATAGGAACACTTACACCAATTACTTCATAGATATGGTAAAAGAGGAACTTGTATATTAATAGCTTTTCAAAATTGTGTGTGCTGAAGAAATACATAAAAGAATGAACATAAATAATACACTTACTTAATCTCTTTCAAGAGTTTTTTAATTCTAGAGTCTATACTCAAATCATTACCTTTTACTTTTTTCACCATTTAAAAATATATTATCAAATGAAAGAAGGATTACAGCTGAAAATGTTCATCTTCTGTAATATTATTCAGATCTTCTACTTTTTTAGTCTTTTGCTTCCCACATACTAATTCACAACTTTCACCCATGATAAGAAGTATAGAATAGGAAATGTAGGCATAGGAAGAGATTAATCTTAATTTCCCGCACCATCTAGATGTGTTAAGCTGCATTCTGTGAGAAAGTTGATATTGCAAGTTTCAACCTCTGGTTATTTAATTCAAACTCTAAAATTTTTAATAAGTAATGGAAATAGAATGCACAGGAACTTAGTCACAGATTGATCCCAAAGTATTTCATAAGGCTGGGAGTTCCCCTGAGAGCATTCCATGAAGTGAAAATTCACATGGGAATTAAAGAGTATGTAGTTCCCATTAGCTAAAGAGAAGTAAAGAGGTTTCAAGATTTCCATAGAACCACAGAATCACAGAATGTCAGGGGTGGTAAGAGACCTTGAAAGATCATCTAGTCCAACCCTCCTGCCAGAGCAGGATCACCTGCAGTAGGTCACACAGGAACGTGTCCAGGCGGGTTTTCAGTGTCTCCAGAGAAGGAGACTCCACAACCTCCCTGGGCAGCCTGTGCCAGTGCTCTGTCACCCTCACAGTGAAAAAGTTTTTCCTAATGTTTTTGTGAAACCTCCTGTGTTCCAGCTTGTACCTATTGCCCCTTGTCCTGTCATTGGACATCACTGAATACAGCCTGGATCTGTCCTCCTGAAAATCACCCTTCATATATTTATAAACACTCAGGAGGTCATCACTTGGCCTCCTCCAAGCTAAAGAGACCCATCTCCTTCAGCCTTTCCTCATAAGGGAGAGGTTCTAATCCCTTCATCATCTCTGTGGCTCTGTGCTGGACTCTCTCAAGCAGTTCCCTGTCTCTCTTGAGCTGAGGGGCCCAGAACTGGACACAGTATTCCAGATGTGGTCTCACCAGGGCAGAGTAGAGGGGGAGGAGAACCTCTCTCGACCTACTAACTACTCACCCCTTCTAATACAGGATGCCATTGACCTTTTTGACCGCAAGGGCACATTGCTGGCTCATGGTCATCCTGCTGTCCACCAGAACCCCCAGGTCCCTGTCACCTAAGCTGCTCTCCAGCAGGTCAGTCCCTAACCTATAGATGTACAAAGAGTTGTTCTTTCCCAGATGAAAAACTCTACTCTTACCCTTGTTCAATTTCATAAGATTTCTCCCCACCCAGCCCTCTAGTCTGTCTAGGTCTCACTGAATGGCAGCACAGCCTTCTGGTATGTCAAACACTCCTCCCAGTTTCATGTGAGGAAAGGGATGAGGAAATGGTTATGGACCTGCTTCATAAGATGAATCCTCATAAATCTATGGGGCCTGATGGATTACACTCTAGAGTGCTGAGGAAGCTGGCAGATGTGGTTGCCCAGCCAC
>NW_009724363.1:0-7595 GCF_000703405.1 Apaloderma vittatum
AATGTATATTATAAATATATAAATATATAGGGAGAGAAAGAGCAAAGTACCAAGCAGGTGTTACAAAGGAAAAGTGGGATCATTAATAAGATGACCAACAGTGAGAGGTCTCTCGTTACACGGCCTGTGATCGTCACTAAAAAGCTCAAGAAGGAAAGAAATGCATCTTAAAAGCAAAATGCAGGTATCTGCCTCAGTGAAGGGAGGCTGCTGTTCAGGCTGGCAAACTCCCTTGTTTCACAACTTGGCAATCCTGGCTTGTGGGCACTGCCTGCAAATCCCCATCTTCACATGATGAAAAGGTAGGAAATAAATCACCCCACTCTGAGGGAGAGAAAAATGCCTTAGCCTGTTGTGTCCCTTTTCCTTACCTTTGTCTATCTCATCTATCTAGACTGCAATAGCCCAAAACAGTGGGGTTTTTTTTGGTATTTCTGCAGTGTCCAGTCCACAGTTCAGACCTGACATCATGCTGCCGAACCAGCTAACAACAGGTAACAATTCTTGAAGGTGAAACATGGCAAGCACACAACAAATGCAAGAACAAAGGCGGGGTGACAGAACATTGCCTCTGGTTTTGGTGCTGTTATTTACAGCCCTGCTACTGGGATAAAGGCCCACAAAGTTTTAATGTTCTTAGCATGACTTCACAGAGCAGGCGTGTCATTTTAAGTCTGTGTTTCTGCTCAGGATTTCTGGGAGCAGGCAGCACACAGGCAAACTATGCAGAGAGGGTAAGGAGCTATTTAGCAATGGGACAGTTTGTAACATTACCAGTAAGCTATCCAAGCCATCCTGGACCTCCTTTTACACTTGCATAGCTGAGGAGTCAAATCCTCCTGCGAGAGTTTGCTTTTTTCCTAGCTGTAGAGTCAATGCAAATTTTAATTTGTCTCAGGTTTAAAATGACAAAGTCCCTTTAATGCTTTGATGTCTAACATTTAGGAAATGTGTTAGAATACTCTTGGCAAGCTCTCCTTTGGTGTTTTGGTGGTTTGCCGTGCTAAGTAGGCTACCATGATCCCAGGAAGCTGTCATGTACGTTGTCTGTTTATCAAAGTCAGAGAGCTACGAAGTCTGCGAATTGTCAGCCTGCGGTTCTTCAGAGAAATCGCTAATTAATTCACAAGCTCCCAACTGTAACTCCATGAAGCTGTGTGTGCATACTTGATTTTGGTCTCCAGACAGACTGCTTTAACTGATAATCAACAAGGTTTGCTCTTAAAAGCAAACAAACAAACCAATTTGGGGAGGATTTCTCCTTCGCTTTTCGTGAGCAGGCTGCCAGCACTTTTAGACATCCTTGCAGGAGGGAAAGGCATGTCTGATTGTCAAAGGAAGACCTTTCAGAAAAGCAGAGCTGGGAGATCTGGCCTCAGGTACAGGAATACACTGTGTCTGATGCTGCTGAATTGCTGAGACTGGGGAGACGGGTAGGGACATGTCATGCGGAATTAGCTAAACCCAATCAAAATTTCACACATGGGGTCAGTATCTCAGCTCCCGGATTGATGTGCCAGCGTGAAGGCTCTTTTGATTCTCAGGCCTGCAGTTAGGAAGCCTAATGCAGAGGTTTGGTGCCTGCAGGGGTTTTGGAGCTCTGTAAGGGGTGGACTATGGGATGTGATGTATGGATTTCCAGCAACAAAATGAAAGCTCTAGGATATCACTTCAAAGAAAAGATGCCAATGAGACTCTAGCAATGCAATTTAGCAGAGTAAATATTTGGTGGGATGTGTAGCAGAGCCAGAACGACTGGGGTCAAACTGACTGAAACAGCTTCGCTTTACAGAGGGAAGCATTAAAAATCCCAAACCAAATCACTGGCCTTATTTAATATGTGGATGGGTTTTTCCTTCACTTTCTTCCACAGCTTGCTGCTGTCATTCCCAGGCTGCATTCACAGCTGCACGTGAACCCTTCCCGCCCCCCACCCTGTGCCAGCCCCTGTGTGCTCAGTGGCCCAAAGGGACACCAAGGGCCACGTCCAGGGAAGCCTTTCCCCATCTGCCATCAAGCTCCTCGGGGCCTGGCCAACAAGGAGCAGATTAGAGCAACGCTTGGGATGCAAAAACATCCAGCAGAGAAATCTGACAGGTTCTTTTCAGTCATTTTCTGCTTTCCAGAGCCAGGCAGTGACAGGCACTGAGCTGCTGACTCAGGGAAATACAGAGGAAGTACCATCCCACTGCAGTTCTTTAAAGGATTCAGGACTTTTGCAGATTTCTGTATAATACAGTACATGTAGCGAATGTTGCAATGGATCCTGGGCAGAGCTGATACATGAAGCTGTTGTTTGAGCAGGGACCTCCCTGCTCACACGCGCTGCTCTCACACTCCATCATCTCTTCTCTCCCTCCCACGGAAGCACACGTGGGATGAAGCCTGTTTCTGCACTGACCGGAACTATTGATGCTATAGAGCAGGGATGCATAAACAAGCCAATGATCACAGCAGCTACATCAACTTACTTGAAAAGATAAAGTTATCACAGAGGCAAAACCAGTGTGTCCTTATGTTACTGTGGAACAAGCTTTCTCTAAAAGGCTTCCCCAGACTCAGGTCCCACCAGATGGAACAAAAGAAGATTCAATGTTTTATTTTCTGAAGAAATTTAGATTTTTCTGTTGTTTTGCAAACAGACAAGTTCACATCTGAAAACAGCTTCGCTATCATCTTGCAATGCGTGACGATACAACTGCTGTGGTCTGTCTGCCAGTGCTTTATGCAAAGCTTTTTTCATACTTTAAAGCCCTGCTGTGAAACATTCAATTATTTTCACATACCAAACGATCACCAGGAGTCTGTCTCGGTGACTCACGTTTCCTTTGTGGGCCACATGTTTACACTGACCTATCTAAAGCCCGGCTGGTGTGGGCAGAGGCGCAGATGCAGCCTTCCTTATTAGAGATAACCACAGAGGACACCCCCCCTGCGCCACTGGCTTGCCAGGCACCAAACACAGCATCTGCTTTGTCTTTCGGACTTCAGGAACACAATGCAGGCATCTCATTTTCACCTCAAAGTCCGTGACGTTTTTGCCCCATCCTACCTAGATGCTCCATTATCTCCTACAATTTTCCCAGCTTTTAACGTCTACCAGGCAGTTCTTTCTCTAGCACATCCGCGTTTTTTTTCCATGACACCTGCAGAGATAGTTACTTTACAACCCTCTTTAAAATTCAGCTCAGCTGTAGTGACTACAGGATATTGCAAGGCTCAGACACACTTGTTCCTCTCCTCCCATCTCTCACAAGTTGCTTTAACTCTGTGAGGTCAAGCAAGGTTTGTCAGCCAAACAGGTAAATCAAGGTGCACATATGGTGTTTAGAAATATATATAGAAATTCAGTTCCCACCCTGGTCACTGTGCAGAGGAGACAAGAATAAGTTGCCTGTTCCAAAGTTTCCTTACAGATTGGCCTTGGTAGTTTTTATAGCACATTCATATTTAGGAATGTCAAGCAATAAGCAGACTGAGCTAAATTGAGACCATCACAGGGGCCCTGGAAACCTGCCTCAAAACCGAAAATTCATTCATGAGCAGACTAACGGCAGAGCAGCGGGGAAGCCTGCAGCCAACGGGCTCTGCTGGGTTAGTAATTAGCTCTTCATTTGAACTTTAAACAGAAACACAAAAATAAACAAAAGGGACATTCAGAAAAAATATGATGTTCCAGCTCCCATATGGCAAATGGGGCCAAAGTCTGCTCTGAGACATGTGACCATGACCTTCGTGAGGACACCATGATGCCCAGGGCAGAATTTGGGTCACAGGATGTCCTTAGAAAAAATCCATGACAGTGACTGAGTAAGGATGCTGGTCTCTGCATGTAGTGGCTCTAGAGGTTGTACCCTCATGCCCCCATGGGTAAACTCATCCATTCCCTGTGTCACACCACGTGTTGACAAGGGCAGTAACACTGTTCTTCTAGGAACAAAAGTAGCAAGTGCAATTTATCCACACATACCTTTGGTATTATAACACTGCCATCTCTACAGCTGAGGAACCCAGAGCTTCATCTCTTTGCATTTGGTTGTGGTAAGGAAATGCCGATAAATTTTTTTTTCATATGACACAGCAATCAAAATGTTGTTTTGACAACAACTACTGCCAGATCCTTTGTAGGTATAAACAGGTGCAACTTTGCCAAGAAGCTGACCCTTACATTTATTTCCCCTGCCATACATGAAGGCTGTAGTACAGTGCAGAATAAGAATCTGAATGAAGATAGAATATTTTTAGGTCTGATGAAGTAAGCAGAGAAAGAAAGCAGTGAGCCCGCCAGCTCTGCTTTGATCATTTAGCCTTTGCAGATTTGTGACAAATTGTTTTTTCTGCATGAATCTGAACTGATACAGATTTACATGAGTAGTTAAAAAGTAATACCAATTGGGAAATAAAATCCCTAACAGCACCACAGAAAAGCAATAAACTTAAGAAGCAGTTAGACAGACAGAAGAATGATCAGAAATGTTTTACAATAGAAAAAAAAATTAATAACAGAGAAGAAGAGCAGTTGGACACTTGTAAATCTGGTTGTGGCAAGCCAAAAGCAGGGAATCCAAAAAGCCATTAGAAAAAAGACATGAAGAGTCTTGTAATAATATCCTAGGGAACATGCATGCTGCAGATTCAATGCCTTTAAGACTATATTGCATGTTCTACAATTGTTTAATGTCTAATCCTTCTGGAATGATTGGTACAGAACTTAACATCAGTGACAGTCCAATGTCCTCAAGGAAATAAATCTGGACTTGACATCAAATTACATATTTTGTACGCAGGATATTTGATGTATTTTCCTAATCTGATGTATACAGAGTTCTGAATCAATAATTCTTCTGATGTCAGTCAAGAGTAACAGCTTCCTCTTCTACCTTCAGCTTCTTCTCATTTTAAGTATGAGAAAAAAAAATCATACGAATAACTAGTCGCTCTATAATGATTACGAAGTCACAAATCTGAACAGTTCTAGGCTGCAGCACTCCCACTGATAACAAAAGCTGTTATTTGTCTTGTTAGATGACTACATAGGAGGCTGTTTCCAAGGCCAGACACCTAGAAAGGACTGGCACTCACGCTGTATCTGATGACTTCAGATACAGAAAAATTCTCACTGATTTTAATGAGTGCAAACCCGATGACTACCAGATCAGCTACATTACCGTGATATGAAGTCCATAACTTTAACCAAATGCAACTAAAAGTATCCCAAGGTCCTAGCCTTTTTTTTCTCTAAATTTTTTAAAAATTAAGAAAGATTTGCTTGAGGCGTAAGTTTTCCCCAGATAACTTGTTCAGAGTTAAGTTTACAGTTGGAAAGGTCGCAGAAGGTACAAAGCCTTTTATTGACAGTTTATAAAGTGCTTGATCTGATAAATAACTGCCTCCAGATGCCACCATTGAGCCTGGCATGACCATTTATCACCTTGTTACCAGCTATCCAGACTGCCTCTAGACATTTGCTCCTGCAGGAGCTAAGCTGATGAACAGTTGCAGTAGGCTTGGTGCTGGCTTGTGACAAGCTTATTTATTGAGTTAGAAAAGAAGGAAATCTTCAGATGACAGCAACAAAAGCTTGGTTCTTCTTCAAGGTGCTGCCAGATATATGGGACTGAAACAATCTGACTTTTGCTTTTATTTGCTTAGGATTTCCTGTTAGTTCAAAATTTACTACAAGCTTGGGGTCGTGCAGCCAAAAGCTGCACAAAGCTCCTGATCTACCTTGATAAAAAGATAGTCTTGCTCAACAAAAGCCTTTTTTCAAGAATCAGAATTAGTGTGATGACTTGCACTGACTTCAGTGAGATCTAGTTTGAGCTGAGCTGGTAACTTCACAGTGGTCAGATGGTAACCACAATCTCCCCATCACTCAATGCTTCTTTTATGCCTTTCTGCTTTGTACATTAGGAATTTATCCCAATGTCCCCATCATTTCAATTCCCTCTATAGAAAAGCAAATCATCCTTTTTGCTTTCCATCTCTATCCTTTAATTATTTATTGTTCAAGCCTAGGGCAACTGAGAAGGGCCCCTAAAGGACTAGAAGAGTGATGCAAAAAAACCCAAAAATCAGATGACTGAAAAAGGCTACAAGAGAGATCCACGGGATGATCAGTGGTTGGTGAAAGAGAATCAAGATCTGAGATTAATAGTCTTGTATCATGAAAGAAAATAGGGAAAAACTCTTGATGGCAGGGCTCAATACAAGTGGAAGATGATGTTTTTCCACATAATGTAACTGAATCAGAAATTCGTTGCCACAGAAAAGAGGAATGATTGCATGGATTGACCTTCATCAGAGTTTAAAGAGCAATCAAATAAATTAGTTGAAGAAAGAACTTGATGACACTTTTAGTTCACAAACACACTGAGTTACACATCCTTGCAAGCAGCTTACTTTGCTCTTGTATCATTCTCATGGCATCTGCTATCAGCCACTGTTGGACATGGGGAAATGGATCAAAAAAATCTTTGGCCTGAGTCAGTGTGATTCTCTAGATAGAAACAGTACCCTGTAACTTTGCTGTAACTGTACTTTAAAACGAGAATTAAAACTTCTTGCCATAGAATTGTTCATCTATTGTCCTGCTTTCAGCAACTCATTTTGTAGATAGATTTGAAGAATTGTATTGGTTAATGGAATGGATTTTGGCATTAGTGGAAAATATAAGCCCTCAATATCAAATATTAAATTATTCCTGATTAATTCTTTTATAGGCTTGGACTCGCAACTGATTTAATACTCCTGGATAATTACTTCTATTATAACTGTGTCTTTGATTTTTAATTAACCATACAAAGTTTCTCATTCAAATCTAATATTACCTTTGTTAATACTGACAACTCTCTGTTTAGAGATTCTGTTCGCACTAGACTCTAATGCTCAGACCTTAAAGTCTGCTTCTATACAACTGTGTGAAAAGAGTCCATATGAGGCTTATTTATCCTACATAATCATCTACAAAAATATTGGGTTTGGTATCCTCAAAACTACTGTCTGCCAAGTAACCCCGTTCGTTTAGTACTACTGCTCCCACATTACCTCATCTAACTCACATGATTCCCCTGATGCTAATTTGCTTGGTCATTTCAGTAATTAGTCTCCTGGTTTTCAGCTACTTCGCTGAAGCTACTGACATGGTTTAAGTTAGGACACGCACAGAGCTTCATCTTTGACTGGGGGCAAGAACTTCATCTCTTTCTGACTAACAAAAAACTGGAAAATCTATCTCTACCATATTTTATGATTATGCTGAGATAATTATACTGATACAATGATATGTGGATGATGACTTAATTTTTGTTCTCTCTGGCCAGAGAGAAGTTTCTCCTGCAAGAGGCTTTATGATCAAAGATACCAATAACCTACTTACTACATCTCTGTGGGAGTAGGTGAATTTTTGATCAGGCTGTGTCCTGGCTATAGCAGCATCAAGCATTTGTTGCAAGACAAGCCAAAGTAGATGTATTGGGTCAGGCTGAGGTGGAGTCAATCTTCCTATAGCAGCTCTCTCAGTGCTGGTTGTTTTTGTTTTTCTCCTTGGAGTGGTAGCTAGAAGGGTGTTGATAGCACCCCACTGCTTTTGCTAT
>NW_009724363.1:7622-55994 GCF_000703405.1 Apaloderma vittatum
TTTTTTTCCAACGTTCCCCCAACAGTAGACTGGGGGTGGGTAACATCTTGGGAGGGGATACAGCCGGGCAAGCTGACCCAAACTGACCAAAGGGGTATTCCATACCATATGACATCAGCTCAGACATAAAAGGGAGAAGGAAGAGGGAAGTGGGGGGGCATTCGCTGTTTTGTGTTTGTCCTCCGGAGCAACCGCTACGCGTACTGGAGCCCTGCTTCCTACAAAAGCGGCCGGACATCGCCTGCTCATAGGAAGTAGAGAATAATCTTTGTTTTGCTTTGCTTCCACGCGCGGTATTTGCTATTGCTTTATTAAACTGCTTTTTTATCTTAACCCACGGGCCTCTTTTTACATCTTCCCTCTCCCCTGTCCATCTAAAAGGGGAGTGATAGAGCGGCTTTGGTGAGCTCCTGGCCTCTGGCCAGGGCCAAACCACCACAGCAGAACATTTTCAAACTTGTGTGCCATTACCCACCTAAATCCATATTTACAGACCTAATTAAATTACTTTACTCCATTAAAATTCAATACCAGCTAGCTGCCTGGGAAGTGGGTGCTCAGCATTTTTAATGATCAGGCTCCTTATAATTCAGAGTCTGGATACAAATTTAGGTGTCATACTTGAACCATTTACATTAGAATTTGATCCTTGCCTTGAAAATGTCCATTTTCCTACTTATAAATTCCTCATAATTAGATTCACATTTGCCTATGGAGACAGGGTGAGACGTAAGATGCAAAATACAAAGTGCCAGCATCACTTCGAAAACTATCACATTGTGACAAATGGAATTTTGCACTTTCAAAACCCATGCCTTTTTTATGTTTTAGGGATCCCTTGAAATCTCCTTTACTTTATGCATTCTCTGCCTGCCGCCAGTCAGCCCAGCTGTAGCACCTCTGCCACCCATCACTTTTTTTCCTAGAATGATTTGCAGGGTGACCCAGATCTCTCCTTTCATCCTGGGGGTCAAACAGACCCCACAGTGCTCCCAGTCACAACAAGGATCTGAACAGTGTCTTGAATGATCATCTGCCATTTGACAACCTGTTTCACTGCAGCACAGCCAGAGTGGCTTCATGTCACTGAGAGGCACATGTCACTCCTCCCAACACAGACGGGTCTGATACCACCCAACACAGCTGCCCTGACGCAAGCTGCCATCTTTTCCAGCCAGAAGCTAAACAGTGCCTGCAAAACCCCAAAATCTGTCTTTCAAGAGTTTTCTGGTTTCAGCATGTATACATACCTGTTTTGACTCCAAAAGACATAAGATCTCCTATTGATTGGTGTTTGGCTTAGTGACAAAGGTTGGTAAAGCTACTTATAACCTAGCATTTTTACAAATGTTAGCCTTAGAGTCTTTGGACACTCTCCTGTTTGACCAGCTAGTTAATGCCACCTGTACAGACCAAAAGCACCCAACTGGCACCTCATCTTTTGCATACATTACATTCAGCTCTACTTAATTTCAAAGGTTTTCCATACTAATTCTTAGGTCTTTCAGATAATACTGAAGATTTTTTTTGCCTGAAGTACATTAAATGGTACAGATTTTGATTTCAGGAAGGATGCATTCACATTTTTGTAGTCAATGTCACGTGCTGCGATTTTCCAGTCTCTTTTTGCTGTTTATGACAGCATGTCTCTTACAGATGAGGTTCAGAACAAGTTTAAAGAGGAGGGCAGCAATTACCATGTGTGTAACCAAACAAGGGACTGGTGACCTCGACACTGACTCCTCCTTCGGTCACACATGACAGACCTGAAGAACACTTAAGAAGACTAACTAAGCTTCTCAATTCCCTGTTTTTAGCAAAACTATTAGAGTTCTCTGGCTGGGTAGAGTATTTGATAAATGTAATTCAATTCACTAACTACTGTGATCTAAAACACTTGTATATGAAAAACTAAGTATGTGGGTGCTAGCAATAGTCAACTCTCAGAAATGCAAAAGAATTTCTGAGAATCCATCAAGATCTGGCAGAATTTCTAGAGATTTTGAAGCTTTCAACTATTTTTTTCCATTAGGATTCCCAAAGGAGTTCAATTGAGAATCAAATCTTTGTAGAAAAACATTTAAAAAATGAAAACACAAGAAGGATGAGCTGCTGCTCTGCCTCCGCTGGTTGGCATCTCAGTGAACTAAGATTGGGAACATCACGTTTAAAACCATGCCCTGGTTGTGCCCAGTCACCGAGCTGCCCCTGCACCTGCCTGCAACCCAGGGAAAAGGATGCTACAACCTATTCCATGGTTAACAAACCCAAGAAAACGGAGTCTAAGAAAATAATAATGCTCTGCTTGAAGAGATATGGAAATAACCATGAGCTGCTGCATTTAACAGACCTTTTGAAATGAATTTATTTGTATTCAAATATGTGCAAACCCAACGATCATTTTTGGTTTTGATCAGCTCAGCCTGTTCTTTGGGGAAATTAATTTAATGCTCTGGGTGTAAACATTCTTTCAAAATGCTTACCGTAAAGTAATGTTTTCCTCCTGCTCTCCTTAGCACCAGAGCAATTTTCAAAGCATTCCCATTGATAACACAAAAACCCTAGACAGACCACTTCATCAGGAGGACCAGAAACTGTGATCAGAGAAGTAATACTTAAATTACAATTTAATCTATACTGACATCATCATCTGGTTTTTTCCAGGCCATGTGTGGGTGGCGTGCAGAGACTTTAAGGAGAAACAGATGTATTTATGGTTGCCAAAGAGTACAGCAGACGTACAGCAGCTTTAGACAAAAGGTGTTTTGCTAAGCTGCACACCCAGACCGAAGTAAAAGCAAAGATCAGTGTCAGAAGCTCATTTACAATGAACTGATATAATCTATTTCCAATTAAGTCAGAGGGACAAAGCATTTAAAGTCTATTAATATGGGTAACATCCTACCAGAACTTTGTATCAGATCTAGGTGCAGTATATTTAACATCCTACCAGAGAGCGCTGCTCAAACAGGGTGGATGTTAATATTGGAAACGGACGTCTTTGAAAGCTGCCCATGATGAATGCTGGAGCTGAGTTTGCTTCCTTGCAAGGGGAATGAATCTCATGACATATTCCCATGTGGTGCAACATCGAAAAGTGGCAGCTGTACCTCGAGCAGTGTCATGTCAGAGATTAGATGGGGCATTTTGTTCACGGCTCCAGCCCCAGCACACTGACAAGAACTTTTCATCAGGTCCATGGCAGTTCAGAGGATGCGGGGATTGAAACCTCATGGTCTGTACTTTAGACAAGAAGCTATGAATCTGATACTCCTGCTGGGAAAGGAAGAGCCAAAGATGGATGGCAGTGAACAGGCAGAGCTGAAGCCTGGAAACACTTTCTCCGGCAGAAGCTGGCAGGATTGGATGTTCACGTTACTAGATGTGAAACAGGAACACAACATATCGTCCCTGAGGAATGCAAATGCTGGCTGCCACAGCCCTTCTCCTGCTTCTCAGTTCCTGTGCTGACCATTTGGTCCTGCTAAGCCAGCAGAGAGTTGAGTGCCTTTTACTCGGTTAGTTTCCTGCTGTCTTAGCTGAAATGGCTCTGTTTGGGTCTGATGAAGGCCGAGCCACCAGACGGGATGGAGATTCCTGACCAAGATGTGCATGGAGGCACTGAGCAGTTATGTCAGTTTAGGCTGCCCCAGAAGAGCACCTTGTAGAGAAATAGGAAAAGACACCAGAGCACCGGTATGTTCTCTGCAGTACTCACCACCAGCTCAGCACATCTCCATCTCCAAATCAGGTTCATGATTGCTCAGCCCTTGCCTTTGCTAGATAAGTCGTCTAAGGATGCTGAAACAGGACCTTTGCAGGCCATGTCTTGACCGTCTTTGATCTTCAGAAAAGAAGACAGAGAGTGGAATCTGAACTTCTGCCTTTCCCATGTACCACAGGAGGACTTCATTTCCTTCCTCGCTGGTCTCCAATGTCCAGAATTACCAATATCAATATCCTCATTAATCTTCTTTCATTTTCCCTCAATTACTTTTGTAATTGCTTAGGGATATTAAGTGCTGCCAACATCGGGGTCATTATTAACCCTAGGTAAAATGTGCATTGGAAAACCACAAATCTTAATTCTTGCCTTGTTACCATAGTTACATCTAAGAGGTGACACCTGAACTCTGCCTTCAAGCTGCAAGTAAATGACGACTGGCAAAGAATTAAAGGATCTCAAAAAATGAAATGACAGCATTTCAAGAAGAAAAGGGCAAGAAGACTCAGGAAAATTTTAAAAATTTAAGGTCATGCCATCAATTTCTATAAACAACTTGACATCACTCTGCCTATACAGATCCAATGAGATTATTGCCAGCTCTTGATCACAGAATCCTGATACTATGTAATTGCATATTGAGAAGTTCTGCCTTGGATCACAAGGAGCACAGCTATTACAGATGATACATACATTGCACTCCGACTAGTCTTATTCTGATTTTATCCTATGGATTGAACAGTTCTGAAATACGCATCTCAAGTCAGGTAACTTTCCCACTGCCACAAAATAAGCTGAAAATATACATGACTCAATTTTAAATCTGACAGAATGTTAACACTGGTGCTTACATCCCCAGATTTCTCCATCTACCAAAATATTAGAGCAAATCCTGTAATACCACAGACCCGTAACTGCTGGGACTGAACAAAAAGTTATGTTAAAAGTTACTTGAAAACTTAAGAGAGCAGTTCTGTGCATAAACTCACTATTTGACAGTACAAACTATCGCTAACTGTCTTTGACAATAATTTTGAGGGTCTGGCATTCTGACAGTATTTTACAACCTATCTTATATTTTAAAGTCTTTTACCAATAGGTCTTCAGTGCATTTGCCCAAAAGCAGTGCTTTTTAAGTAATATTGGAACAAGAGGCAAAAGGGAAGAAAAAGTTACTTCATGCTTTGCTGGTCTTGTCAATACTTACAGGCTCTCAAACCAGCAGCCTGTGCCTGAAGATGTGCTTGTCTCACTGTGTTTCTACCCCAGATGCTGCTAAGAGCACTAAAAAAGTGTCAGCCTCATACGTGCCTTCTCACCTTTGTACATTCAGAGTGTCATTTTAGAGTGAAGATTCCCAGAATGGGCTTTCTGAACTGGTAGAGTAGGATTTTCAGAGCTCCTTATTTTGGGGAGGAGAGCAGTAAAGAACAACTTTCCCTGATGCACCTGAATATGTCTTAATTCCACAGGAAACACAGGGCCAAATCTGAAACTAATTTCCCCAGTGATAACACACACAGAGGATGTTTTTCTTCATGTGTGCAGTTTTCTACCTCTGCTAAGGTAAGATAACTAAGACTTTAGATTAATGAGTAGAGTTTGCTTTACAAATCAACAGATCTTAAGTCCTGTCTCCAGAAGTTACACTAAGGTATTCATCCTTTTGATTTTCATTAAAATGGCACTAAACCCCAGGGGATATGTTTTAGTGACAAAACACATAATGTCTGTGTTGTGAATTTTTACAGCTGGTGGAGTAGGGTGATGAGACTGAGAAAGTTGTTTTTTCCCCTTCTATGTTACACAGTTGAATTAAATGAGTGTTAACTAAAGGATGTCAGAAAACAGGATTTAGATTAATATGAACACCATCACTGTCTGTCACTCAGTCTCTGCTCTTTTTAGGTGTGAAATGTGTTCAAATGATGGCTTTATTTTTTATTTATTTTTTTAAAAAACTAAAGCTAAACAAACCCGGAGAATGAATCCTTTCACCTCATGTTACATTTCCCTTTGATGTTCCCAATTTCCTTGTCTCTTGTCTTTTTCCCCACACAAACCAACCAGTCTCCTGGGTCTCTAAGTTGCATTCCAGTCTCTCACTTTAGGATTTCAACATCCAAGATGATGAGCAAAAGGAACTTATTCAAGTCCCAGATAAATTAGTCTGGTAGCCATGCGACCCTAGTAATTCCAGAGGAGTTCTTGTATACTGGAGGAGGTAGATCAGATCTTACAAAGTTTATATTCTGCACAGATTCAGATTCCATTACAGAACATGTCTTTTACGACATGTCTTACAGGGCAAATACGGATGCAACGAATCTGAAAGCCAACCTGTTAATCTAGACACAGGGTGTTCATTTGTGGCTTTTTTTGATAGCTTTCAAGGACATTTATTATAAATCTGTGAAAAGAGCTACTTACAGGTCTGGGATTTATAGAAAGTGCTGCCTATTTGTGCTCTGTCTTTTGTCAATAGCATTAAGATTTGCAGTTTGCACTGAATTATCCAATGACCTAAATCCTAGCAAGCTATCAAAATCTGTTTCCTAGATAAAGTCAAGCTAGAGTTTGATACATTTATCAGTGCCAGACACACAGCAGTGTTTACAAGCATGGCTATTTCTCAAGTCTTCTTCAAGAGCAGACAAAAGGGAGGTACAAAAGAATTACAACCTATTCACTCTGATGATTTAAAATGATTATCAACCACTGGAAATGCAATAATACAATTGTTGCCTCCTGATTTCACACAAACTCCTGAGTATAATGAGGCATTGTTTATTTACCTAATGTAAAGCACCCAAGTCTTATACTGGCAACTCCAGAATGATTTATTGTTGTCCTATTATGCTAAATACTTGGGATAAATCATGCTTCATTATACAAAATATAATCCATTGCCATTCAGCCAAATAAGACTTGATATGGGAGAGGCAGGAGGTTTGCTAATTGTCGATATTGCTTTATGGTGACATATTCTTTCAGCACCAGGGCTCAAATATTTGACATGGGAAACTTCTCTGTCTTCACTTCTCTCCAACATGAGAAGAATCTTGCTGACGCCCCAAGAAGTCAAGTGGGAGTTGGAATCACCACATGAATTTTTAAATTTATACAGCTCCTTTGTAATCCAATGTGCTCTATAGATTGTAGTCCTGATCTCACAGGACATTTTCAGGAAAAAAATTCCTACCAGTCATGTCTTGATAGCTAGGCTGCCTTGCCAGAATAAGGGTCAGAGTACTGTGAACACAACATATGGATAAACTGGCATAGAATTTTTTCATACTCTCCAATTGCAATGCAGTCTAGGATAAACTTAGCTTCCAGTTATTTCTTAAACTGGCAGAGGAATATGTGTGAGGGTCACTATAATAATAAAAAAAATTGCTACCAAACTATAGATCTCCTACACTAAAATTTACAGCCATGTTCTCCAACATCAGCACCAACAGACTTATATCATTTATGGGTCAGCCTCAGAAGGCGGCATCTACTGCACATTCACCAGTAGGCTGCACAACTAGGGAAGGACTTGGCTCAATCTGTAATGATGGCAAGGGAAAATAAAGTCTCCTTTCCGTAATCTTTAATATGTAACCTCTTTAAATTCAACAGGAGCTGGAATCTTGTCTCAGATAGTCTACCTATAGCAGCACCTAAGCTTCCCTAATGCCTAGCACCGTGTCCTCCTCTCATATACAACTGTTCTTCAATAGTCTGTCCTCAAAATTCAACAGTAAAGACACATCAGTGGGGCGACAGATTATGGTGCTGGACAGTGAGAAGGCACCATCTTTCAAGCTCAGTTTGGAGCTATGGAAGCAAAGAAACAGAAATGGCTCCAGCACACATGAAAAAGGGGAAACCAAAATGAGAAAGATACATCTCTGTAGTGATGTTAACAGGCTTTTCATATATTTTTCTCCTTCTGGCCAAATGCAATCTTCATTATAAAAGGCTCCCACCAGCTGAGGCCCTGGGAATGTCCATCTGGTAGCAACGCAGGCACTGCTGAGCAGACAGAGCACTATTAAAGCCTTCAGCAGATACAGCCTATTAATGCAAAACCACCAAAACTCCACTCAGATTTCCTGAGAGACATCAGACTGAAGGCTGCTGGGTACTGTGGGTTTATAGGTAGGACCTAAAGCTTTCAGAGGTCAAAGAGCAAAAGCTTCAAGCCGTAAAAATATCCCTCTTTCATCCACCTCAGGGAAGGACTGTCACCCAGGCAGAGGAAATGGAGCAAAAGGAAGAGATTTCATTGAAAAAAAAAATCCTACATTGAGAATTTAAGTTTTTTAAGTGCCTGTAAGAGATTCTGAACAGCAGTTGGAGCTTTCTAAACTCTAAAGTCTGCCTTAAGCTAGGTTTATGTGCATAAACGTTTGCTTTCAAATTCATTATTATTATGAAAGATACAACATGAACATAACAAATGATTGTGGTATTAAAGCACATTTTCAGCATCAACTTGAGTGCTGTTTGCTTTAATGCTCTTCTTACATAACATACAGGGATTTGCTCTGAAACTGCATTAGGATGGATAGAATTCAATAGTACAGACTACAAATTTTTTTTTTTCTTATCTCCAAAAAATTCCTAATAGCCAAAATACTGCAAAGAATACAGCTTCAGTTCTGAAATACAGAGATGTCAATGCTGGCTTGCTACTTGGCGGAAAGGTGTTTTGAACTGGAGTAGAGCTCATGGCTCTACTTTTATTCTCATGGCCTCTAGCTCATGCTTGAAATAGTGCGCTCAGAGAGCCAAAGCTGAGGCACAGGCTAAGTGGGCAAAAAGTCCTAAAGAGAAGAGGAATCCCCTGGACGTGGCTGCTGGAAGCTACTGAATATACCAGTTGTTGTTTTAACTTTGATCCCTATAGAAGCTTATTCAATGCAGAGCCAAAACAGGGCTCATTTTGCACTGTTTGCTTAGCAGTCTTATAAAACATAATTAGTTAAACCTTCTGAGTGCTCTTGGGATGGAAGAAGCATTACAATTTCCCTCATCAGTATATTTTGCTCTGGAATCAAGAAAAAAACTGTATTAAGGAGATCACAGTTAAAAGGAAGAAATCTTCCAGTTCACACAAATGTAGACTTGTTAATAGGAAAGCAGAACATAATTTTAGCAGAATACAATTATGATATTATGCAGCATGCCCATAACATACAATAATCATACACAACGTTAGAAAACAGAAAGATTGCGTAGTCCATACACATTTTGTAACAAACAGGCTTTAGCTCCCACTTACTGTATGTTGCTATATACTCCCTGTTGCCCCCTGCTCCTCCCCATAGTTAATCTACCTTTGATTGCTATAATGGTCCCTACAGACACCCATATCATTTTGGTTAACTTGCAGCATGTACATTATTTTTTCATTTGTGACTGTTTCAATTAACAATGTCATGTATTTCTAAAAACATTTTACTTTTAAATAATTAGGGCTTACCCAAGGGGTTAGCACAAAAAAGTATTTGAAATGCTAATCCAGCATCTCAGTCAAAACTGTTCAATCAAATTTAAATCCTGTTGTTTCTTAAATATATTGTAAAATATGACAGTGTCCACAGCATATTGATAACCTCTGTGCAATACAAAGAAAGAGGCCAGTGTATTACGTGTGATGGTTATTAAATGGAAATGCTGACAGACCCTTAAATATGCTGAGACTGGGTGCAGTGATTTAATGAGAGCAATAATGGGCAGGTGGGCTGAGAATTACTGCTGAGATTACATCCTGAGCAGCAAATGTGTCTTTTGAAACTGCTTTTTAACACAATCTATACACAGGACTAGGCTGTGCATTTCTAACTACGTTCAAATTATGAAAAGAGGAAGAAATCTGTTGCTTTGGTGCAAAGTGTGCCTTATCTCTGGAGTTATGTGTTTTTGCTCTTTTTCTTCATATATTTCATGCATTTGGGCCCAATTCAGCAGAACACATGCTCAGCCCAAACAGTTAGATCCACTGAAATTTTGCTGAAACAAAGCAGCTGTGTTAAAGCTTTCCTCTGTGCCACATCCCTAGTGGCTACTGTGCTTTTTGCCAAAATTTAATTAAGAAGTTACACTTTACGGCTCATTCATTCAGACGACAGCAAGTCCATGGGTTACTCTTCTACTAGTCCCAGGAAGGAAGGCATCTCGTGGTGCCAATTTCAAAGGCTTGAGCTGGGAACCAGATGGAGACACAACTGTATGTGTCTGTAATGTTTCCCTGTTCCTGGACCTTCAAGAAGTTTTACTTCCACACAGAGAAACCAGTGAAAGGGCTTTCATCACCTCCATTACGCTAGTCTTGCAGAGTACAAATCTGATACCTGTCTTGTTCTTGAGAACAACTTCAGTGTCCATTACCAGGTGTTCTTCCTTTTCTCACCTATAGGTTCCTTGGGGTTTTCCCTGTGGATTCAACCTGAGTCTGAACAGGATCTTGTCTTCATATACACATCTCTTCCTAGCTGTTAATGCTAGTATAGGCTAGTAGCACAATCCACTGTTCTTCTGAAAACAGTAGGATTTAGTTTGTCTTTTTCTTCCTATCCTTTCTTCTCAGCTGCTTTAGAGTCCAGACCTCATTCCCACTTCTCAGCCTATTGATCCTCAGAAAGGTTTTCACTTATCCTCAAATGAATTCAATAGTCTTTAGATTAGAACTGTGAGCTGGGACAGACAGTGAAGTGCTCTCCATTCTCCAGGTCAGTTGCTGAGTGTTTACATCCTGCAACATGACTTTGATACGAAGGGGTCTGATTTATTCTGAGAAAGACAGATTTCCAAACTGATATGTATATCACTAAAAAGACTGGATTGACCTGGCTGACTCCTCTAGCTCTACCACCAAGTCAGTGAAGATGTTATCCTTAACCATGGCAGGGACCACACTGAAAGCACAAAACGACTCAGGCATTCATGCACCTACACAAGCTGAGGAGGAAGCAAAATCAGAAAAGCATTGTCTTAGATATACCCTTCCTGGCCTCCTCACATTTAATTTAACTGTTAATCATTGTTGCACCGATTAACCTCTAACGACCCATCTGCAGCCTGCTGTTCTATAAAGCAACCTGAAATCAGACCCTTGCTTGATTACAGCAGGCTATCAGCTGGTCCAAGACTGATCTCTTGGCCTGAATTAAAGTTAACTTATAATGGAGATTCCAAGATTTGCTCACTGTTGATAATTATCCAAGGCAAAATGGACTGGAAAGCATGCTGAGAATTAAAAGTTTGTCAAGAATAGGTATTTTTGCATTCATGATAGATCTGTGATTATTTTTGGTTTTCTTGCCCTAAAGGCAGGCGGTGGATGCAGAACTAGTCCTAAATGCCAAAACCAAAGACATTCTAAGGTCGCTCTGAATACTGGTTTCATCCATATTCTGCAGAATCTAGTGCCAAACTTTCCTCTTGGGTACCTGAAAGACGGGCAAAACCCCCAAATCACTCACTTTCCATAGGACTACGATAACTGCCACAGTGGGGGCATGCAGCTCGGCAGGAGCTGAGCGCTGGGGAAGGTGACCATTTGCAGCACCTGCCTTACCCTCCTCAGTCCTGCTTCTGCAGTCTCTGGTGGAAACTGATGTAAAATTGCCAAGATTTTCACTGTGGAAATGTCTGGCCTCTTCTAAAGGCATGTTTTTCTGTAAGAACAAGTACATTTTTCTGTCATAACCCTATTTGAGTTTATCTCCCTCTGCACACCTGGTATGCCTTCATCCTATCCCACTTATTTTTACAGCGTTATACAGAGAGGTTACGGCTATAAAAAGGTGTTCCCAATAGAGAGCAGAGCAAAACTATAATCACACTGCAGTCTCACTTCATCACCACGGTTATTATTATTTCAGATTTGCAGGTGTTAAAGGTTTGTCCATGGGGGATATATAAGAACTGAAAAACAATAGCAAAACACTTGACTTCCATAAACACGCTTCAGGGTCATATCTTTACTTTAGAAATCAGGACAAAAAATCCAAGCATCAAGGAGTCACTTCTGGAAAGGATGAAGATTTCAGAGGTCTGCTATGTCACTCTGTTTTGGGAGTGTGTTCTTGGGCTGGACTCACTGAAGGTGAAGGGAGGTTCATTATCTCACTGTAATCCCACTTACAAGTCCAACAACCTGCTTGGGATGTGGGTGAGCCACCGTCAAATGCAAAGTAGTCAGAATAAATGTTAGAAAGAATGTGTATTAGGAATTCAATAGATACACATTTCTTTCTTAGGCTACAGTATTTTCCATAGCAGGGAACTAGTTTTCTAGTGCTAGACACAAATAAAGGGGAGGAAAAGAGGTTTTGTTTAGGGGCTCAGAGAGAACTGTAACTGGGAAATTTAGCATTAACGTGGGCAACACAAAATGTAAACTAAATGTGAGGAAATGGTTCCTAACAAGCACCTGACTGTAAGATCCCAGAGTAAGCAGAGAAGTCCCAGTTGTCTCACACATGTCAGCATACTCTAGATATTAAAAAACATACAGAGTAGAAAGTCATTTAAGGCTCTGCTCCACTACCTGTATTTCTGAAGTGTTTTTTTCTTACAGGCTTCTAAGGCAGTTAAAATATGTCCCAAAATATGGCCCAAAATCATATTGCAAATGATTCCGTAATTGTGCTATAAGTACGTAACTGATATCATCGATATTTTTAAGGCCTAAATACTTTGATTGCACAGCTGTAGCTTTTGAAGATAACACAGCTGATGGTAAGAAAGTCCACCTAAAAAAGGCTTTCTGGCTACCATTCACATGCGACAGGATGTAAAACTTGGCAAGTTCATGAACAGCAGCTGGTTTGGAAATGCTTTTTACATTCTATCCTTTTCACAAAGTGCACACACGTAAATAAGATCCCATTTATCAAGCACACTCACAACGAAAACTGCATGACTTCATAAAGGACGTGTTAGAGTTATCTTCTGTCATCAGATCATTTCATTGTATTTGAAGTTAAGTACGTTAACATATCTTGAATTAATTTTCTTGGTGTTAAAGTGCAAACTGGGCTAATAAAAGTGACACAGTGACTTTTTCCAGAGAATGATGTTCAGCTTACAGAAAATGGCAGTATAAATGAAATTAGCCTCAAGACAATGTTAATTACGTTTTATCCATTAGTAGGAGGGTAATTGAACCATTCATTTTCACTGCAAAGAAAACCCTTCTGGCTTCATAAAGGGAAACTATGTATTTAATGTGCTAATTAAAGCCTAACAGTGTAAATAGAAAGAAAAGCAAAAGGCAGGTAAGAGATATCTATAGTACACTGCAATGACCATCTTGGACATAATATGTGTTATTGCCCTCCAGCTATGCTGAGAGTGACTTCAAAATGCATGACATAGAACTTAAACAACTATCTGAAGAAGCAGTCAAGAATTACTGACCTGAACATGAAATATCCTTAAAGACATGTATTCAAATTGAAACAAAGGCTTGATATAACCAAGTAAATACCATACATATAGCTGATAATACTAGCACTGTTAGAACTACTAATACTCATAATATCAATTGTAGAAAGTGGTCTTTGCGAAAAATCTTCCCACTCATTTCTATTCTATGTGGCTGAAAGGCTGGTATTTGCTTATCCTTAGACAAAAGTAGCCCCAGATCACCAAGGGATTACGGCTAAAATCTGGCTAATCACTTGAAATAGGTAGGGAGCTCATTATTTTTCAGTAGCTACATCAACAAGTGTTCTGATATCTATTAATAATTACGTTAAAAATCTGATTTTGAATAAACAAGGGATACAACAAAAAGACAAAAATATGTTTTAGTTGCTGGACTGCTAGAAAGAACTTGCTGGATACCTACACGCTATGATATCCTACTGCTTTTGGACCTTCCACAACTAAATAGAAAGATTCTGAGTTCTGAGTATTAAGTTATTATATAAAAATCTCTACAGGCTCTAACTTCTTTCCAGCACTGCATATTATCTATCCTGGACTTCACTCCATTGAGACACTAAAGAGAAACATTTTTTTCTTGGACTTTTTTAAAGGAAGGAAGTACTTTGAAGCTACTCAGAGTTTGGAAAGATACAGTAAGATCTGGGTAACGTGTTTCAAGAAGAACTGACAGATAAAGTTATCACATGCTCCTGTTAACAGCTAAACATTACGGGAGTTTATTAGATCTACAACCACCACACTTACGCACATAAGCAGACATGCTCGCTGCCTATCAGTGTTACAAAGAACATACAAGATACAGAAATTTAGTGCCAGAAAATTACTGTGGAAAAATTCATTTTCTTTTATGCACATCAGCCAGAAAAAATGTAGGTGGTTCAAGATTTAGCTGCAGATAATATTATGGAGAATCTACCCACTGGGATGAATAGAATCTAGATCATATCCTTGAGCTTACTGATCCCAGAAGAAGCATCTAGGCAGAGTTATAGAGAATTCAGAATCCTGCTTCTACAAAAGCCAAAAATACATTCTTCTATCCAAAAATAATAATTTTAAAATCAACCTTTATCATAATATTACCATGAATGTTGGAAAGGATTATCTTATTACAAAAATGAAATGACTTAAATTTACTCTCATTATTGTTTCCCAGGGAAAAAAAGAGGCGTTTTTTATTTCATTGTGGATGAAGCTGCTATTTGCATTTAAATGAAGACATCTGAAGACGAAGAGCTAGAAAGTTAGTTTTTCCTTTTGAGGATGAGATTTCATTTCATTTTATTTCATTTCAGTGTTCTCCTATAACGCAAACTTAACTCAGCTTTCTGCTTCATTAAATAGTCAATCACAAGGTGCTTTCCAAAAATTGTTGTAGAGAGTGAGACACTGATTATTCCCAGTTGAGGCTTTATAATGATGGTGACAATGTAGTGTTGGTATCCCCTAAATATCTGACATCAGCAAATAAATGAGGCATTTCCATAGCATGGATTTTTTTTGATTGACTTATCATAATTGTGGCATTTAAACAATCTGCTTTCTTAATACTCTGATCAGAAACTGGCTCGTATGAGAGGAACAGTTTATAAACATTCTGAAAAGCATCTCCCTTCCCTTTTCACTCTCTCCTCACACTGAAATGAGAGGCAGCCCAATTTTATACGTTTAAATGATGCATCTCAGAGATTGGTGATTAGAAAGAGTCATCTTGGCAAAATAACATTAGCTTATCTCACAGAATGAGATGAAAATTAAAGCAAGGCAGGCTTCACAGCCTAATCTGTCATAGAGGAGGCCTCTGCTTACCCCATTATACCCTTAACAAAAGAGAAGAACTGGCCAGCTCACTTATGTGGCCACCTTACAAAATAAGAAAGATAGTTTGAGATAGGCACTGGAAGTGGCAGCGGTAGGGCAGCTGTTGTTGATTGAAGTTTTCATCAAACTGAACAAGTCTAACAAGATCTCAAGACTTGCTGGAGGTGGGGGTAACATCAAGTCACACTGGTGGGTTTAAAAAAATCCATCTCTTTTAGTCTACCACTTGGCTCCAGCTGATTTGTTCCACTTAAGCATCACCCTATTACTCATTAGCTAAGTGGTCAACAAAGATAAAAGACTGATGCTCAAATTAATATATGGAAATCCTACTTATTATTAGAGATTTTAGGCAGATGATCTATGCTCCATATTTCTGAAAAACACAATGTTTCTTTCAGTTGTAACTATGTATGATAAAGATACATAAATATATATAAATATTCTAAAGATATTCTATCAGCTATCTGCTGAATACACAGTAAATAAAATAAAAATGTTTATTTTATTATAGTAGGTACATCATTTAAATGATTTTCAAGAGTAATAATTTAAAACTAAGCAGTAAATGGCCACAAGAAAATGCCCTTTAACGTGGCGATGCAGGAATACTTCGATTAGCTAAATCAAGAGAAAATAAGAAGAGCAGCAAGAAGCTGCAGAAAAGAAAGGGAATTCTAAGGATGGAATTCTTTCATCCAATGTATTCATGCACACCCGTTAAAGTCAATGGAAATTCTGTGTGTATGTTCAAGGACAGAATTTGGTCTAGAGGGATAAATTTTCAAAGGATGTTGTATTTTTCTTTCCTCGCATCCAGCATTTTCATAGGCTCATTAGTATTTGTGAAATGGGTACCTGTGCCCTTAAACAGACATTGCAGAACGTAATTACCTATTCTGCCTGCGTAAATGTGGAATTTTGTTGGTGCAGTCTTTCATTATAGGCCATTTAAAAACACTGAGAAAGAATAATGTATTTATCAATATACTCTAGAACTCAATTTCACATTCTCTGAATACTCCAATCTATTCTCCAGGTACGTTCAAGAGAAACATTTCACAGGTTCATTTTTTTTTTTTAAAATAAAGATGCAGGGAGGTATATTTAAACAATAAGGATGTTTTCAGGTCACAGTTCAAGACCTCCAAGAGTCTTCAGTAGTTTTAAACTAAAACGTGCTAAGTTCAGACTAGATATAAGGAAGAAATTTTTTACAGTGAGAGCAGTGAAAGACTGGCACAGGTTGCCCAGAGGGGTGGTAGATGCCCCATCCCTGGAAACACTCAGTGCCAGGTCGGATGGAGCTCTGAGCAACCTAATCTAGTTGAACATGTCCCTGCCTAGTTGGACTGGGTGAGCTTTAAAGAGCCCTTCCGACCTGTTCTGTGATTCTATGATTCACTTTTGTATGTGCCACACAGCACTGCCTGGCTGTACCAAACTCTGCATTGCCTCGCTGATCAAATTCTTTGCAGTCAAACTGCATTTGCAAATCTTTAATGACATTCTACAACTATTGTTATTGAAACCTCATCTACAAAATGCAAGTCCCAGAAGATCTGTTGCCAGTGCTGACTGAAAACATAACTAAAGCTGGATATAAAAATGATGCTGTACAGTAGGATTGGTTTTATAACTGAAAATACATACAATGATCCAAATTTTTAAGTAAATGAGTAGAAATATTCTACAAATCAATAACATGATACAAATACAAAATCTACATGTTGACATATTTAGCAGGCAAGAATAGGAACAGTAAAACTCAAACTTGTAGGAGAGAAAGACTACTGAATACCTCAGTAGTACATGAAGAGTGTATAAGCATTTTAAGAGAAAATGCACCAGCAATAGTTTTGCCCCTGGTGAGTTATTACAGCCAGAGATACATATATATATGTATATATAGATAGGAGTTATATCTATAAATTTCTTTTTGTTTCCTTTGCTACTCTTTATCATGTTCTGAATATACCTGCAGGAAACTAATAGGTGACTTATAGGTCTTCTCCTTTTGATCTACCCTTTAGGTCTCTCAGCGTCATTATTGGCAAATACATTTGTTCCCTTGGCCATCCTGTTTTCCTCCTCACGTTACCTTTCTCCTTTAGCTGTGACTCAAAAGGAAACCGTTCTCAAGCCAAGGCTGGATTACAGTTTTTGTGCTTTGCAGACTTTCCTGAGTAGGAGAGTTGAGCTAAACAGATATATTCAGAGTAATATTAAGTAGTAGTTTCTCCTGGTTTTGTCCTAGAAATAGTAGTAATAACACAACAAACACACAGATGCTTTTGAAGCTCAGTTAATGTTTTCATACGGAACGGAACTGCTAAGAAACAATATAAATGAGACTCCTAGGAGAAGAAAAATAACTTGAATCTTTACAAATAATTTTCTTCTTCCATCTAACACATTCAGTCTCTACTAATTATATACCTACAATTTTCCTGCACACTAGAAACCACATTTTTATCCATTTACTAAGTTTTACAGATAAAGGCAATAGAAAAGATGTGGTCATTATGTCTCATTCAGATATCATTAACAGCAATTTTCATCAGATTCAGTGATGCTTACTGCAGATAAGCTAGCCTCGGTTATAAAAATCAAGCTATGCAGTCCTCTTAAAGCGCTAAAGAAAAGAACACTTGTAGATAGAGAAAATAAAAGCCAAGTAAATTTATAACTTCCATAGTCTGTGCTAAATACCATAATTCTTAAATGCTCTTTCTGGTCCTGCTTCTTACCTTCAAAATCTGAATCTTGCAAAATCCAGCTGTACAAATGTACACTCCTTAAATACAGCAGAACAGAATAGAATATTTCAGTTGGAAGGGACTAACAACAATCATCTAGTCCAAATAAAATATCCCTTACTGAGAGCTATAAAGAAGCTTTGCAAAATATTTAATGTGGCTTTATAATGTAATTGTGAGCAAACAACACTATTCTCATATTAAATCCAAAACATAACACTATACCGGCTACTAGCAAGAAAATTAACTCTAACCCAGCCAGACACCAAGGAATCTTTCCTTAGGGAGGGTCAGCTGAAGATAGAGGGAATTTCCCTTTAGCGTAAGGTGTTTTCGCAGCAAGATGACGCCGATGCCTTTGGTCCCTACGCAAGGAAATGAGTCACACACACATCTTCTAAATGCAGAAAATTCACACCTGAAGAAATTAAAGAGCAGAAGAAGGATGAATGATCTGTTGAGGGTACGATAGCTGTGAGGTTTCAGTGATTATGTGGGAGGACCAACTGGCTTAGGCTGAGCTGAAACAGGGCTATTGGGTGTTGGAGGGACTGTCCAGGTAACACCAGCCGGGACCATCAAGACCTATCACTACCCCCAGGGTCCTAACAGACAGTCCCATTCAGCTCTTCCACACAGTCAAGAGTACGAAGAAATTAAAAACAATGAAGCAACACAAAGTGAGGCGAGTCCTCTTTGCCACATTTGGTGAGTTCCCTGAAGAGCATTTACCAAACGCCTGTGGCTGTATGTGCAGATGGGCTCAGCCTTTCTGTGTCTGGCTGGTGCAGAGAGGCAACAAATCACTCGCAACTCCAAAAAGGTGCGAGTGGGAGTTCAGGTAAGTGCTAAACACCGTCTGTCTGTTCCAATTCATTTCTTCAGTGAAGACAATTTACAAATGAAAAATTATTTTGAAGATATTTTGAAGGTCACCCTAAGATCCTTTCATTACCCTTTTGCACCGATATCCAGAACAGAAGTAGGGCGTCATTTTCTTCTTATAAACATTTGTGAAATGGGAATGATTCTGACTCAAGCAAGATAAAAAGCAAGCTGATAGTCTGCCTATAGACACGTTCAGAAGGAAAAATGAATCAATAAGCCTGTGACTCAGAGCTCTAACACTGATACCTCTACTAATAAACTCATTTTCATTTCTTTCCAGTGAATTCTGAAAATCAATCCTTTTCTCTAATGCCTCGTGAACAGCTTAGAGGAGGGCAGCTGCAAGTAATTTGTGCAGCCATAAAGAATTGTAGTCACATAGTAGTACAGCTCCTGTGGATCTCTTCTTACATAAATAATTACATTTGCTCAGTGGTGGGGATTTTTCCAACAATATAAACCATTTATGCAAGCAAGGTGTGAAATGTTCGCTTTAGTTTTATCTCTTGAGTTTCAACCAAAAGGCAGAGAGTATATATGGAAGGAGAAAAAGACAGGCATAAAAAGAAGCAACAAAACAAAAAGCTGCTCTTGGCCACAAAGAGATCCAGCTTTCTTTAAATGAAACCAATTGGAGCCAAGTGACAGACAGCTTTCTTCTTTCACAGCCTTCAATGGTTTAGTCACAAGGTAAAGTGCTCGCATTAGATGCAGCTGGACTAACACTTGTTTTCCACAGCAGTTTTTCTTAGGTTGGTGTTTGAAGTTATTTGTCAAATGCCTGAAGTGAAACATGAAATTACAACTCAAACCAAAGTTGTTGGGCAGCACTGGCCTGTGTTTAACCACTGTCCAGATCATAGAATCGTTGAATCACTATAGTTGGAAAGGATGGTGATTCAACCACTTTCTGGGGAGCCTGTTCCAGTCTTTGATAACTCCCTCAGTGCAGAAGTTTTTCCTAATGTCTAACTTAAACCTCCTCTGGTGTAACTTTTCCTTTTGTCCTATCCATTGTAACTTGTGGGAAGAGACCAACACTAATGTCTCTACAACTTCCTTTCAGGTAGTTGTAGAGAGTGATAAGGTCTCCCCTCACCTCCTTTCCTTCAGACTAAACAATAGCAAGTACCTCAGCCACTCCTTATAAGACTTATTCTCAAGATCCTTGACCAGCTTCATCGCCCTTCTCTAGGCAATGTAAAACCTTTTTCAGAACCCTTCGCCTTGGCTGGGATTTGGAGGGATTTGGGGACCCATGCTACCAGCTGCTCCCTGAGGTGCCAGGCTGGTGCTCCACCATCTCACCTCCCTAAAGGGCTGGTGTTCCCCCAGCGGCTCACCCCTGCATAGTCATGTTCTACAGCCTATAGCCAAGCAGAACAAAGAAAAGGATCAGAAAGTGTTTACCGTGCAGGGGACTAGTGTGTACATGGCATTAGGTAGAGTCTCTCATACTAAGAATTCCACCTTGTGATACAATTAAAATGCTGCTGGTGGAATTATCATTAAAATTGGTTAGATGTATCAAAGATTACAGAAGTCTCATCTCCTGCATGGTTATTAAGTAAATGTAGCATTAGGTTCTGTTAAGTTCCTCTAAGCACTAACTGCAAGCATTCTTCAATGTTTCTTAGTATTAAGATTATTAAAAACAGGAAATAAGGTAAATGCTTTCTTTGAGCTATTTGTCCGTGAAGCAACTGTTGCTTAATCCACTTAAGGGGGAAAAAAAAATACAAAGAAAGAATAGAGGAGATAAGAGCCCAGTGGCAGATATTTCTAAATGTCAGTTCGTTAACAGAGCATACTTCAGGTACTGTTGCGTTCCTACCTTTCCTTTTCCTTGCAACCACTCTAAATCCTTTTTCTGCATTAATTACCATTACTAAAGGAATTATGCAAATATACATTTTTCTAATGCCATGTAGTGAGTTTTGAAAAGGCGTGACTGGGCATCCTTTCCTCTACAGGAATACTGCAAAAGAGTCAAGTAAGACAAAGTGATCAAGAGGATCATCACAGGTGTACCATGAACACTGGTGTGCTGGAGCTGCAGCCCTGCTCAGATAAGGCCAGGTAAGCTGTCCAGCGGAGCCATGGGAAGGCAGGTATGAAGTTAGAACAATTAGCGTATCCAGTTTATCAGAGCATCCATATTCCTCTCCCTGCTTTCAGCATTTACAAAATTTCTACTGGAGGAATTCAAACTGCTTGACAAATGTCATTTGACTAAAACCTTTACTGCTTCAGAAGAGAGGGACAGGTTTTAGACAAGGCAATCAAAAGTTTCAGGGAGTTTCTCAGCGATAGCATTCTGCTTTTTTTACACTATTAAATCCATGTCACTTGTAATTTGAGCTTTTATATGTTATAGCACTGCTGTGACTGCATATAAATATCCTGGTTATTTTAAGGATAAATTTGTTGTTACTTTCTCTAAGACTGTCCAGCTTTAGAATTACGAAGTACAGACCTGTACAACACCCTTCTGCCAGATACACTGCTCAACAGCATCAAAAGGAGCAAGAAGACCCTGCTCTACCAGCAGAAAACATGGCTGTGTTTGTACACAGCTGCCTTCTCACCTGTGGGAATGGCAAAAGGAGCCTTTACTTTGTTAATCTACAAGAATCTATAGACATAAAAAAATAGCTTGTGTATCTGCAAACATCTTACCACAACATGCTACTAGTTTACTGATATTTTGGCTAGTTCTTAAGTCTTTTCTTTTACAAGATTCCTATTTAGCAACTGCTTTCAGAAATCAGCAGCAATAAATTTTATAATGAAGATCTGGTCAATAAAGCCCTTACTGGAAAGAGAACAAAAACACCATTACAAACTCACTGGGGTTTAAAGTGCCTCCACACTGGACACTCCAGAAAGTAACAAGAAATTCTGTAAATCTGTAAAGGAATATAAAAAGAAAATGAGCACATGACCAGAGCACCGTCAGCTGCCATACACCAGTGAGAGCAAGGTAGGAGATCATCTTTTTGGCAGTAGTGGATCAAACCCAGCTCACAAAGGAGCAAGGGCAATTCTTGGCCAGCCAGATGTTACAGAGGTCACAACTGCCAGTGGTTTATGTTGCATGCAGGATCTGCTAGCGCAGTAATCACATGGAGGGTGGTTTGTCGGCAATACAAAAGCAGAAAAAACCTGGCTATCAGGTTGCACAATGCCCAGAGGGAATTTACTACAGTGATGAAATCAGGTCAGCTCTCAAGGTCCCTGGGAGAGTGCTGGCTTCTGTTTTATTCAGATTCTGCTTGTAACAGGACAGGGAAAGGTGACAGAGCTTGGGATAGAAACCTCAGTGCCCCTGATAAATGGTAAATGTAAGAAAAACAATTTCACTTCTTCATTTATTCTAGAATTTTCTGAGTTTCTCTGCAGATTACATTCTTCATTGATGTCCCTGTGCAATTTTATCAAGCGAAACATTAAAGCATATCCTCTTACCTTAATCTTTAAAGTCTTCTGGACTACGAGAAGCCATTAAAGTCATGCATAAGGCAGTAAAATCTACCTCCTCAATCTCCTAAGAGATCCCTGATGATGCTTCCTCCTGTTTTGCTTATCTGGATTATTGAGACGTACGGAAGTGAAAGGAAAAGATTTTGTGCAGGGTTTTCCCAATCTTTTCCAGTGATTAGCCTGGTCGTTTACGACTTACAGGCCCAAACATTAACAAAACCTCAGTTTCCATAAGGCTCAACCTCATTCTCAGTTGCTGGGATGCCAGAAATTGGCATCTCCATCTGCGCTGCAGAACCACTGCTTTCCTCTGCCTCCAGCGATTTGGCGGAGTTTATCCTGCAAGAAGAATCACTTCTTCCAGCTGGAAATCCTTTCTCTTTTTGTATCTTACTGCACTTTAAAATAGAAAGTCAAAAAACCAGGCTAAATTGGCAGATCTTCCTCCTAAAATGAAAAAGGTAAAATTCCTCTCTGATGACTAATCATATTATGTTTTCCTTTTCACAGCACAGATACCAGCAGACAATACAGAAGAGCCTTGTGTTGGACAAGGATAAGGGCAAGCAGAGTGATCTGAGCGCATAGATTTTTCAAAAGTGAAACAAAAAACATTATCAGACTGGATATTGTCACATTTCCACGTAAGACAAGGAGAAAAAGCTAAACCTATTTTGAAGGACCAAAGATTTTGGCTGGTATTTTTTCCCCCCATGTAAGTATATTGCTCAGAATCCTAGCAGCATGTTCTGGTCACCAGGTGTCATAATTGCAGTGTCCTAAATCATTCTTAGCATTATATTGCAATCCAGCATATCCAACTGAAACCAGAGTTGTTGTCCATGCTGTTAGGGACACTATTCATAAATACCATATTTAAAGCAGTCTCTGCCTCACAAAGGATACTATTTCATAAGACTGTGGAGACACAGGGAAAGGAAAACAGGAGCAAGGAGAGGAAACATCTTGAAACCCACAGAAGAGTCTTTCTGTATTCTGGCTAAATACCAACAATACTTTCTCATTCCTTACATACATGTTCCTGGTTTAATACGGAAAATGTACATTAGAAATGAAGATAACTGGAACTGTACTTTTTCTTTCTCTTAGAGACCTTCTACTCATTCTGTAAAAGCCAGGGCAACACAGACTGGGGCTGGGATAGAGAGAAAGCCAAGAACTGCTTCAGAAAGCCAAGTTTAGAAAATTTAAGGTTTTTACAGTAAGAAATTAATAAATCACTTAACAGACCACAGAACAAAACACACCCCTAAACTCCAAAATTTGACACTAGCTTTTACTGCATCTGCTCGACCAAGACCCCAAAGTAGAAGCGCTCTTGGATGCCAGCTGCAGTAAAGATCTACTCCCTTCTGGTTTTGTTTATGACAAAATTAGATGTATACTTTTACATATTTTTACATATGTTCAGCTTTTTCCCTCTCTGTTTTAAATGTTGAAACACTTTGTTTTCCCCCTCATGTCTAAGCTTTTTACTTTTTTTAGTGATTCCTGTTATCACCAAATCAGCAAAGAACTATATACATATATTAGCTTGTACCCAGTTATGACACAGAAACTTAACTGCACTTTCTGACATCTTAAGATCAAAGAGAAAATACCTATGTGAAAACAACACACTTTTATTCTGCCAAAACAGAGAGAATTATTTCTAAATTCAAAGGTAATTTGCCTCACAAATATTACAAGCAGAATCCAGGATTTTTAGTATGAATTACAATGAAAAGACTTATCACCATAGTGTATTACTGTTCTTTATGAAACTGCACTACTCTTCTAAATATTTTAACAATTATTGTTTTTTTTACTGGTGGTTTGAACACTTGAAAGTTCTGCAATCTATTTTCAAACTGGACCTGATTTTCATGCAAGGTAGAGTGTGGTTTAAATACTTGCTTTTGCTCTGTTTGGAGCTGAAGGGTTTAGGAAATAGAAGTTCAGCACTGCAGAAAAAAGGCACTTTGAACTGTAAGTACTCTATCTCCAGGGTAGTAATTTTGCAGAATCCCACTGCAGGGTAGTGATTCTGTTATTTTATGATAGAGCTACGAATATGTGGTATGAAAAAGAAACAGATTTTTTTTATTTTTTTAAATTTCACATTTACATTTCGTACATGCCTACAATTTAGTCTGTTAAATGTCAAGCTTTTTTAAATGAACACTTCTAACATTTCAATGTTGTTTGGGTTTTTTTTGTATTCTCCTTACAATTAGAAATTATATGAGTGATTATAAAACCTTAGGTTCTCTGAAATCTGAGCTATACTGATTTCCTATTTTAGTTTTTTCCCTCATCCCTCTTTTGAAGGTCATAAAAACCCGAAATGAACATCTTCTTACAAATTTATTTTCTCTGCATTCAGTACACATTAAATTCTGAGATCTTAATTCTGAGTGATTTGGGTCCATGTCATCTACCTTTAGGCAAGTCTCTACCGTCCTTCTTCCAAGGTGAACAGGACCACTCTTTTGGAGGCAACGTGTTCATATTGCTCCTCCTGACAACACCCAACAGCACCTGAAAACATGCCTCTGCACAGTCCACACACTACGTTTCTCCTTAGGCACAGTGCAAGGTGCCTTATGTGAGACAGAGCCTCAGGAGGTGTGATGTGTGACTCAAACATCTGCCTGAATCACACTCATCCGCTCTTCATCCCTTCCTGTCTAAACAAAATTGTTTCCCCTCCTTTGCTGTTTGCTATCCTGCACAGCCAGCATGAAAGAAAGGAGAAAAAGGAGGTACAAGACCAAAGATCAATTTGTGCATACACTGCCAGGTTCAGAAGCATCCTTCACATACACCCAGTTTGTTGAATTCATTTGGCACAGCCCCAAAGCGACGCCAAACCAAACTGCCAAAACCACCGCACAGGTGACAGCTCCACTGCTATGAGCCCCAGTCCCTGCTCTTGGAGAGCACTGGTCAGAGCTGAGCACTTTTCCAGCTTGTTCAGCTCTCCATTCCCTGCCCATGTCCAGGCATGACAAAAGTTTAAAGTTCCCTCCAGATCTTTTAGGCTGTTGCCAATACGTATTCTTGAAGCTGTCATTTCAGGAGCCACGCTGTCGGAAGTGGCTTCTGCCTCCACTTTTTTAACCTCTCCTTTGTTTGTGTCACTGTTCCTTTTGTATGGGCAGGTGATGAAGCAAACGAAGGACTCAACAACAAAAAATACCCCACGATGCTTAGTTTTAGCCAAGCTCACGTCCTCAGTTCAGTTCCACAGCAGCTGCATAGGCATTTGTACAAACTGGGAGTGGGGTGGGCAAGGAATAAGTGTTGCCTGACTTATCAATGACGCTGAAAAACATTAGGCTCAACTGCTCAGGAACCTGTCCTTGTTGTGCTGTGGGCATGCTGTGAATCCAGCAGCTTTCAGGACCAATGAATAATCAGACCCTCAGAAGGTGAGTCAAAGCCACACATAAAGCCGGTGGTTATTTCTTCTGAATCCTAAGCTAGTGCTTAATCCACTCTCCCTCATCCTCTTTCTGGCATCCTGCCTCTGAGGACATCTCGCATAGAAAAAGGAATTCTTGATACCACTGACTGGCAATTAAAAGAAGGATGGAAAATTCAGAATAATTCTCTTAATTGACTACTCTTCTTACTACTTGTAATCTAGAGGAAATCTAATTAATTCTACATGAAGAACAACTATTCTGTAGTGAAGTGTAATTCCTGGTCTCTGGGGCTTCAGCTTACCAGTTGTCAAATTATCCAATTACACACTTGTTAAAATCCATTTTGGGGAGATTTTCATGCCTCATAAATAAATAATTTCAAAAGCTTTAATCCTTGAAAGGAAAAAAAAAAAAAAAGGAAGCCCCCACCCCCCAAATGGTACCTCAAAATCACAAAACACATCTAAACATAATGTCAAGAAAGTGGAAAGGGTGATACCTCCCTGCTTTGCTCAAGAGGCACCACAGTAGTTATGGTCTGTTTCAGCAGGGAGAAATTTGCTGCTTCTTTTTCGCCTATGTTTTATTCAAACCACTAATCTGAAGGGAACCAATTAAAGCAGCATCCCTTTCATTATGCCAAAAGGGAAACATCTTTTTATAACCACATCAATTAAGAGGTGGGAAGCCAACACAGGCTGTAGCTCAAGCCAAGGATATTGATGCACTGGAGTGAGGCCAGTGCAGGGCCACCAAGCTGGGTGAGGGCTGGAGCACACGCTGCACACAGAAAGGCAGAGAGAGCTGGGCTGCTTCTGTCTTTAAAAGACAAGGCAAATGGGAGACCTTAGCGCTTCCTACAGCTCCCTGATCAGAGGATACAGAGAAGACGAAGCCAAACTGTTCTCAGGTTTGCACAGCAGTAGGATGCGGGCCACAGGACACAAGTTAGAACTTGGGAAATTGTATTTAGATACATGGAAAATCAAATTACCATGAGGGTGATCAAATATTGAAAGCTTTCCAGCAGAGAGATGGTGGGAACTCCATCTTTGGAGGCGTTCGAGATGCAAGTGGACAGAGCTCTGAGCAACCGGCTCTCTGAGCAGGGCAGAATAACGGCTGGACTTGGACTAGCTGGTGGCTGAAGCTATCTTCAACCTCAGCTGCTCTATGATTCTAACAACTCTTTAGAAAGATTCTCTGATTAAAAAGAGAGAGAGGAGACACACAACACTTCAATGAATATGTATTTGAATAAACGTTCTTAAACCAATGTAAATGCTGGAACTTGATGTGACCAGATTTGCCAAATCTAAGAATAGAAGAAAACATTTTGTGATCTTTTGTATTTCAGAAAAAAAAAAAAAATAGCAGTCAGAATTAAAACATGTTTTGCAATATTTACTACTACACTGTATGGCAGTGTTGTGTTACAGAATCCTGTGAGTGGAACATGACATGAAACAAAAGAGGAACAGAAGGCAGTAATCTGTTTTCTATAAACCAAATCAAACTGTATTTCACCAAATAGAATCGAACACCAATCCTGTCTTTTTTTTAACAAAAATTTTTGGAATTTCTTTAACATTAATTGAGTCTGATTAACACAAAGACTTAAAGTCAACGTAAAAATAACCCAAATTAGGTGGTGTAGTATTTTCAGTGATTACTGGTGATTCTGGGCACTCAGTGTGAGACATCTTAAGACATCGTGACTTTAAAGTCATTCAAAGCACTTGCCTGTTGAAAATTAGGTCCCTTTCAGCTGCCTGAAACTGGGGTGCACAAAAATTATCAAAAAATCTAATATTTATTTATGAGACCGTCATTCTGAAAACTCAGATCACGACCAAATTATTTCTGGTTTAAACTCATAACATTTTTTACAGCAATGGCTTTACAGCAGTGGGAAAACAGACCAGGACTACTGAATTTTGTGTCCAGTGAAGCAGGGTCAAGTTCTGGGTGAACTTTGCTCTAAACTCAGATCTGCCATGTTTTCCTGGTTCTTCTGCATTTCATAGCATCTTGCAGCTTCAGAGTAACACAGAAAGATTGTCAGGGCTAAAGGATTGGGCTTGTATCAGCCCAGTTCAACAGCACACGTCTAATCAAGACAAACATACGTAACTCGCACTTAAGAAGGAACAGCAGCTGTTACACAAAGCCATTTTTCTTAGGCTTTAATTCGTAAGAAAAATATCCTTCTGTTTGTTCCTGTTTCTCTAGGGAACCCAATTTTTGATGTTCCACATCAAATTGTGTGGCTGTCAGCAGCTTTGCCAGCAGCCAGTCCAAGCCCTCATTACTCATTCCCTCACTCAGGCAAAAACTTGGGTGACTGTTGCTCTCTATTATTACAGGCGATTACAGCATTAGTCAGCTAGCAACTGCAGCTCCAGATACAAAAACAAGATTTCTGAATTTTCGTCTTCAACAATAACATCATCAAGACCTTTTTGCATGAGCCTGTAGTAACCGTTGGCAGAAAAAGAATTGGATTAAACGAGAAGACCTGCTTGAAGGTTCTCACTGCTTGGGAATTCAAGTAGCAAAACGTCGACGTTGATGTTGCAATGAACACAGGTCAACAAAATGTCTAATCGTAAAGCGAAAGAGCTACTGTTTGTTATTTCAAATTTTAAGAACCTCAGGGTCATCATTAATTCTGGAAGGAAAAAAACAAAGAAGACGGCAGTTCTTGGATTCTGGAGGTAAGGCGTTGCCAGGCGCTTGGATTATTTTCTCATTTTATTCTCTGCGTACAGAACAAAATGCTACGTGCTCATCACTCATGCATCTGTTCGTTTGTTGGCAACAGAAGCTTTCAAGAACAAGGCCAATATTCAGTAGTAATAATAATAGCAAGTTCAGGACCAAATCAAGCCAGTTTTAACAGGTAATTCTAACTGGAGAAAGAACCGTAAAAATTAGCCCCCTTGCAATTAAGTCTATTCACTTCATGAACACAGTCACATAGGAGTACCAGACCTGCCACATCTCACTGAACTACTCAGCTTCCTGGTCCATCGTTTGGGTACAGACAGGTGCCAACATCACAGGCTCTGAAAAAGCATAAATAATTGACATCTACTTATGGGAAAAAGGTCTTGTAGCTTCAGATACCTGTGATTCAATTAGTTTCTGAAGCATAACAGATTATTATGTGTTTACTGGATGGAGCATTTTCTTCTATTAGCTATACAGGCTCATTGCAGTTATTAGAATGTGAAATTGAATCTAATCTGACTCATGCCTGGCATAAAGACTGATTAAGAAGCTTTTGAATACAAAGTCTTTCCGGCTGAAATTGCCTGAACCACAGAAAACCAACCCAGAGAGCAGGCTTCTGGATTCAGGCAAAGCTGTGAAATTGACAGTAAGACAACCCATGTCCCTGAACTGATACAACAATATTGCAAAATCAGATTGATAGAATAATAGTCCAGAATTAGTCTAGGGACAGATTTTTTTATTGCTGTCAACAATGACCCTGGAAGAAGATGAAACAGACTAGTGGGAGGTGCCAAGAGATGTTACTGGGACAATGGAAAGTCTGGTGTATGATATGAAATTGTAAGACTTTCACTTACCTAATTTTAGGAAGTAACAGGATATACTCATGAAAAGAAAATGTCTGCTTGCAATATCACAATGATCCAAAGGTTTCACCCAGGAGTAGATTTACTCTGTGATTCACTAATGAGCTAAATTTAAAAGGTCCCTCCTCAGAAATGGATAGCGTTTTAATTAAGTATTTGACAAATTGCTGAATATCATAATTGCAATTTAACAGCTATGATTAGGAAGGTAAAAGCTTTCAACTACTCTCTAGACACCTTTTTCTTTTTCATAAAGATGACGGTCAGTGAAAGTGTTCAGAAACATTCACTTGTTGAGCAGGGCAGCTGATTCTGGCTCATGTGATCCTGCACTTCTCAGCTGCCAGGCAGAAGCCAGGCCAGTCACAGCCAAAAGCAGATCCTCCCTGTTTTCTGTTTGTTCATCCATATCACACATGTGGATGGAGATTCAATTTTCAGCTCCCTCACAGAAAAGAATTAACTTCATCCCAAAGCATCCTAATTGTTATCTTAGACAGCAGATAGTTGAGAGCAGGCTATAAGAGCCTCCAATGTCTTATTCCTCCACCCCAGCATGGACACCCATTGTACTCCTGAGCAGCTCCCGAAAGAAAACAGCAGCACTCTGCCAAGCTGAGGAGTGGCAAAGCACAAGGGCAGAAGCGGGGGCCTAAGGAAGAGGCAGGAACAGCAGCACCATCTCCAGAGCTACACGTGGTCCATAAGCTCCAACAATGCCCACACTTGCACAACTAGGTGTGTGCTCCCGGGACCATGATCCCTTGATCTACATCTTCTGTAACGGGGAAGAAGATCCAAGCTGAAACACTGGTCTAGGAAAAAACGGGTCTGGCTGGCCTAGGATGAAGTTCAGCATGCTGCCCAACCCCACCCCTTCTCTGAAGGAAGGGATCAGTATTTCCTTTATGTTTTTATCATTAGTTTTCTCTGTTTTGCATTGGAGCTCTCCAGGGTGAGGCTCTCATTAAATATGTTTGTGCAGCGCTGAGGACTCTTAGAGCTAAGTCTGAGCTACATATCCAGTCTCCAACAGAACTTAAACAGCACTAGCTTAGAATTAAATGTTTCAGATACATATATTTATAAGGGCATTAATACCCTGAGTATTTTTAAAATCCAGCAGGGACTGGTATGCCATGACAGCTTATTTCTGTAATTATTAGAAATAATTTTAACATGGAAAAGCTTCCTATATAATAGATAGCCTCTTTGCTGCAGCAATTGATTTTATTTATTTAATCGGTCTATTTATCCAGCTTCTTACAGTGATGGTATGTAGGACAGTTTCCTTCCTTTCAACATTTTTGTTAATTTTTTATAAAGAACATCAGGAGCAAGTTGAAACAATAAATTATCTAAAGGGTATAATGTTAAACTGGTGTTCGGGTTTTGGATACAATTTATTTAATATGACTACCATAAATACAACTTCTCACAAGTCAAAATGGCTCTAATGGGTCCGAGGAACAACAGCATGTTCATCTGCAATGAGGGAAATGGGTTTAGAGTCAATGTTGCTTTGATAACTGTGCTAGGATGTACCAAACCAGAACTTTTAACAAAATATCATCCTAAATATGAAGTTTGATACACATTATGCATTATAAAATATTTCTGTTCAACAAAGACAGCATTTACGTTTTACAGCTAGTTTATTAACCTGACCTTGTAAAATAAACATTCCACTTGTGTTTCATGCAAGAGCAGCTGTGGTGACACAAACATTGCAAAAATGGTTGTGGTGGCTGAAAAGGTTATTTTGTTCCAACACTACCAGTGACCCTCTCCTGAAGGTTACTATCCTCATAAGCCACCCGTAATGAAGGGTAATGTGATCTCCCTTCCTAAGGGCTAAACCAAGTTTGTTTAAACCACCTTCATTTGCATCTTAAAAATTGGTCAGTTCAATCTGCACCAAAGCAGCTTTTACCTGCAAGAGCAGAGCTGGGCACATGGTTTTGAGAGCAGGGACACCTCCCTGTGCTGGGACTCCTCAGTGGGGTCAAAGGAGTAGGGATAATTCTTTGCCTTTACTACAACCTGTTTGTTGCAAAGTAATGAGCCGGATTTCAGTCACTGACTCTGTTCAAGCCTGTGATAAATCAGGAGTCTCTTCTCAGAGGTTTTTTTTCTACATTTGATTTAAATCTCTCTCTGCCTCACACTTCACTGGAATGTCTTGGAGGCTGGTGTTGCACTGCTTGAGAATAAAAAATAATGGGCCAAAACCAGTGAGATTATGGAAGCCTAACTGCTGATACAAGTCTGTAATTCACTGTTCACCATCCACCTTTGCTTGCTAAAATATGGCTGGGAGGGATGGAAGGTTGTCTTTGAAGCTCTTGCTTCTGCCAAGCAGACTGGAACTTCACCACTGTGCCATTAATCAAGTTTTAAATCCCGTCTTTTTCACCCCACCCGTTTCAGTTCTCTAATAATAAGGTTATTTTTTAGGTTGATGCTGATGAGATTATAAACAAGCCTAAAGGCTGTTCCAGTGTATTCAGTGAGAAGGAAAGACAGGCACCACGCAGGCATATGGGCATAAAACTCACCAAAGGCCCAGACTGTGCGGAGTTTGACAAGAACTGTCCTGGTAGGTCCTGGTGAGCTGAGACCTGCTAACTCAGCCCTAGTGCCAGGCAAGCTGTCCTGCCTGCCAGCACGTTTGAGATTTTCTGGGCCGCAAGAAAGCTGAATTATCAACTTCGAAATACTGATATCATGACGGGTATGAGGCAATCCAGGGCTACTCAGCCACTGTTACCATGACTCTGCAGGTTCTAGCTCTGGAAGACAAAACTTTTTTGCTGTTTCCTAGTGGCACACATCATATAAGACATTAAGACTAGTTTGCCTGTTAGGACTGGGGAGTCTCTCAGGAAGGAAATCGAGATTCACAGAGTTTTTATACACAAGGGAGGTGCTCATCATCCAGCTGTCTCGTATGTCCTACCACTACCTGAAACATCTGGTCCACATCGACATCCTTAAACCTAATAATGCTTTGAACATCAGAGTAACTGCCTTTGTGCGAGCCAGGCTGACTCGAATATTAACTTGCTGAGTTAGAAATTTAAAACACGTGTGTGGACAACAATTTATCAAAAATTGAAGGTCAGGAACCTGCAACCTTTTAAAGAAATTTCTGAAGGGACACCAAGCATTCTGCATATATATTATTATGCATTTTAGGAGAAAGTAAAGTTAACATAGCATATTTTCTAGGCAGGACTGCTCCAATAATGGATTTATCGACCTTGGGACTAACATCTGTCCCTGTGAGATTTATGAAACAGGTATTTTGCCCTGATTCCTTATCAGATTATTTTTTTTAAAAAAAAAAGGGGGCGAGGGCACAGGCAGAATAGGTTTAGGGCATATACACAGGTAAAACAGGCGATTTACTGATTCAGAGCCGGTTCAGTTAAGAACCAGCCCAGGTATTTTACTACTCACAATTTTTATTATTATTATTTACAGAACAGATTTCAACTTATCCATTTACCAGCATGTCATATCTGCCCTCTGCCTTTATCAGTAGGGATTATCTTTGTATGTACACAGACGGCTACATAGCTCATCTGTCCCTCATCCTCACCTAATCATTATGGTTCAACAAAAGGTGAACATCACAATTATGAAAGAGCTGACAGGATGTTTAAAAAGCAACAATAATCAATAACAGCAAATGTAAAATTTGAGTGGTTAAATCTGTGCCATTCATCACCTAATAAAATGAGAGTTAAATAAAATAGGAAAGAAATACTAGAAAGAAGTTAAATAGGAATTGGAAGCTGATTCTTCAGGATGCCAGTAAAAAACAATGTTGTGATCTAGAATATTCAGGAATATTATTTCCACTGAATGTCACAGCACATTACAGGGCCTCAACTTTAAAAAGCTCAGCAGCCTAGCATATTCAACACAGTTAATGAACAGGTGAATGTTAAGAGAATGACATTTCAAGAGAATATGTATGTTAGTTGACAACAGAACAACATAGATGTTCTTTGCTTCTTCACTATTTACTTGTGATTTTAATTTTTTTTTGAAGTGCCAAATTTCCAAGAATTACCATGGAGCAATCATCTGGCATTCCTTGTCCAGAATTCTCCATCTAGAATAAAGCACTCTGTTTCTCTAATTCCTGTACTAATGAACATATTCTTAAGACCCTTCTTCTTCAGTTCCCTGGCCACACACTACCTGGAGACACAGACTTTGTGGTGAGAAAGCTGGCACGGAAATAGGTTGAGTTTTGAATAGTGCCCATGCAAGATAGACACAAACCGTGCTGGTCAAGAACATTATACCACACAAATATCTGTCTCTCCTACATGGTTTAGAGGATGTCTTAGCTTCTGTCAACAAGTCAAGACATTGCTATGTGGCTACAAGAGCCACTGCAAAGCAACCATGGTAAAAGGCCAATAATTTTTTATAACTCTGGATAAACATCTTTGCCTGTGTTTCATCAGGCTTAAGGGAAAAGATCATGCATTGCAAATATCCAGACAGGTGCTCATAGGTTCTTACAGTGCTCCCAAATTAAATACCTGCTCCACGCTACTCCCATTCTGCTTATAAGGGCTGGCTGGGGTCCCTCACACAGCTTATTGAGATGGATTCTGATACATTTTAAAATGAGAAGAGGTATTATTAAAGTATTATTAGAAACAGCAGCTATTATGGTACGCAAACATCCATAAAATACACCCTACAGCTTTTCTCATCAACATCCTTGAGTGCTCTGCTGTGACTTGTGTTGCCATTATTAGTGTAGGGGTCCCAAAAGCTGGAATGCTAATCTGCTGTAGGAAAAAAAGAATAAAAAGCACTGCAGAAGAGTAAGGTGAGTGAGCAAGTGTCCTAGTAACTTCAGCAGAAGGCAGGCATTTCCAATGTGTCCTGGCACTGAGGTATACATTTAAGTCTTTCCATTGCTGTGTTTTACACCTTAAAAAATAAAACAACCAAGAAGCTCTAAATTGGCCAGTCTTCTGCTTTGCAATTTGCCAATCCATAATAGCTAGCAGAAAAGACTACAGGAAACAAAGATGGTGTAGAGGTAGGATGTGCTACCTATTAAAAAACCAAAGCTCTACCTAATGTTAAAGCAGTAAAATTATTCTTTTGAAAAATTAACCTGTAACTGAAATATTCAACAGCATTTCTGTTTGGTGTTTCTAAATAGGAAATTATATGTCCGGCTAACAAGTCAGCAAAATCAATCCAAATTAACCTCAGTCTCCAGAAACAGAGAAATCACTTTGTTTTCATTGCAGTTCATCCTAAATGGAAGAATATAATTTTTAAAATTTTAAATTTGTAAACTGCAAACTGGCTTTGCTAAGATCACAGGGAAATCTGAGGTACCATTGTGAAAGGTCTATGCTTGAGTAATTATTTCCTAAGCATCAAGTGAAGTACAACATAGATTTGGAGATTTGTGATACCCTAGAGTTTCTTCCCTGACACTCCAGTTAATGCAATGAAGGTTAAAACTATTCCCAGTCTGTCAGTAATTAGGTGACCCCTGTCATTTATCTTTGCTTCCTCTCTTACCCATTATCCCAACACCTGTTGCCTTGCAAAATGTCACCTACTGATAACTTTATAGACTTCATATGACCTTTGAGCACAGAATTCGTGTTTCCTGAAAATGGGCTTTTTTTCATCTTTTAATGGAAGTGAAGAGAGTGGGCTGATTCGTAGCAGCTGCCCGGAGAATCTATCCTGGTTCTTATGAACTACTTTTTGCCACTTCAGACTAAAGCAACCATGGATTATGGGCACGTATGAGAAGAACCAGTGTTTTCTGCAGCTACTGGAACCACTAGGAAAGAAACCTTTTATCTTCTCATTAAGGGATGGAGTGAATAAAACGCCCCGCATCTCAGATTCTGTAAATTGACCACCTCTGCAGCCTTAACCCTCATACTCCAGAACTCATGTGACTTCACATCAAGGCCCCATGTGCAGACCTGAAAGCCTCTTATCAACAAACCAGCAGAGATCACCCAATGTTCAATAGCAGGAACTGGAGCATGAAAACAGTTATGCAAAACAAAGGGATTAGTTTCACACTTCTGATTTATTAGATGGCCACAATATCAGTTCAAGAGAACTATTTCACCTCTGATATATACCTTGGTAATGAAAGTATGAGCCAATAAAAAAAAAGATTGGTGAACTAAAGGATAAGGTATTTTTCAAACCCTGCAGTGGTCCTTAAACACTAAACCATATCCAAGAGTACCTGTCATTCAAGTAAGACATACACCACATTAAGCGTCCAAGTACACCTCTTCATCCAACAAGAGTGAATTCTGGACACTGGAAAGACCATGAACTCAGCTTCAGCCTCCAAGAAGCCAGTGTACTGCTCAGAAAGAGTATGACTGGGCCTTCCATGGGAAAATGTGGTCACCTCTCAGGCAGTTTCACCACTGAATGGAGCAAACTTCCCAAGTTAGAATCTGCTTCTCAAGGCACTGAACCTTTCTGTCCCCCTGCCCCTTTAATTTGCATCTGTCAGACACTAGACTTCTAAAGCAATATGAAAAAAATTGCAGAATGGTAGGTACTTTCTTACCATAGCCAAAGGGAGAACTCCTACTAGGTCCTTCTGGCTCACGTAGATCTTGGAGATTCCTAGATCAGATGTTGTATCTCCAGGATATTCTACCTGCCATGTGATGAGCTGGGTCCCAGGTATGTCAGCTAAGTCTTCAATTTCAAAATCAATCTGCATAATTTCGGAGGAAGGACCATCCGCACTGCATCAAAGGAAGAAAAAGAAAGGTTCCATTCACACAGCTGATAAGACAGCAATATAATTGCTTTCATATTAATAAAACATTGGATTAAGGCTCTTCCAAAGAGAGGATATGGTAGGATGATGGATTTAATAATGAATTAATCATTTGCACTTGTCTTAAGATTTCAGGGTATTTCCCAAACATTCAAGTGGCTTAGTAACACTCTGTGACACAGATCACTGAGTACTGCTCCATTTCATGGGTGGAGAAACAAAAAGAAACCAAGATAAAGCTGAGGCTAAAGCTACAGCCTAAAATTCCTGAGTGCAGGGCTCTCCTTTTAACAAGCACGCTGTAGTTTCTCCCTGTTAAAGCAATGCATGAGCAAATCTAAAGGGAATCACTCCTTGAAATGGGAAACCACCATATTAAACATATTTTCTGCCTTTTCAAAAGGAAGGCATGGAAGAGAGGTCAAAGCTCAGGATGGGGTCTGTGAACTAGGGCAGCAGGGAGCAGAAGACTGGGAAATTTGGAATTAATTTTTGGCTACACTGCTAGCTTGCTGTGAATATCTGTTCGAAGCTTCTTTTGTCCTTTGCTAAATCAGGAATTATAACTAATTTAGCCTGTTATGGGAGAAAAGTGTTACAAAACTGGACTATTTAATATTGAATAATCCTGCCAGGATCCTTCAGTAAAAAACACTAGAAAAGAACAAAGAGTTACTAGATGTGGTTCCCCAGGACGCTCTGGCAGCACTGGGGTTACTGATACCTTATCAATGCTCCTTTGTCTTTACATGCTGCCCTTCCTAAAGTTACATGGTTCATATAAGTGAATGCCACAAAGCAGAAATGCAAAGAGGGAAAACTGGAAAGGGGATCATTGGTGTGACTTCCGCAAAGCTTGTTGTAAAATCAGCTACTCTATAGAAAGCAATGCAGTAAAGTTTCTATAGTTTATCTTGGCAAGGTGAGCTCTACAGTGCAGTGACATTTATAGAGGCAAGAAAATACTCAGTTTACTGTAAAGTTGTTGAGGAACACAGAATTTCTTGGCAGTGCAGAAATCCAGCAGGCACTGAGAATGACAGTGCTTTTGCTTTTGAAGTACTGAAGGCTGAACAGATCTTCAGTGTGTGTTTGGCGGGGAAAAAGCAGAATTTCTCTCAGTGGCACAATACTCAGCAACTGATTAGAGAATCCCAGAACATGCCTAAAACCCAGCAGGTTTTCCCAGCTGATCTGGAAAAAGAGCTAAAACTAGGCATTTGTGTTTAATGAAAACTGGTTATGACAACAGTCCCGGTTTGGGATTCTTCCCAAAATACTCAGTGGTTTTTTTTTATCATGCTGGCTAAATCCAGTGCTTTATCCTAAGATACTGCTTGAAAAGTTTAATCTGATCACTTTAAGGTTCAGATTGAAATGGATGTATTGAAACCTTGCTATCCCAGAGCCTCTATGTTTCCAAAATTGAACACATTGTGTTGAATTTCTTATTTCTTCATGTCAGGAAAGAAAAAATAGAGTACAATTTCTAAACTAACGCTGAATGCAGTCTTATTTCATGCTGACCTAGGTAGGATCAGAAAGCTGCTTTATGCAGCTGTGACTATTGAACTGCAGTTACCTTAATTGTACGAACTGGAAGGGGCAATGCATTGCCTATAAATACTTGGCGGTGTTCCTGTTTTATGCCTTATGTTCTGTCACAGTTTCAGCATTTAAAGAACTAATTGAATCTTCATACAATGAACCTTGGGTTTGCGATTCTATTCAGGGTGCCTTTCTTTATTGTTGCATTGGTAGCTGCTACTCCCAGTCACCGGCTTTGCAGAATTGGTGTTGACACTAGAAACGTGTCCTGTAACCACGGGGAGGGACTGCGGGGCAGAATATCACAAAGAAACGAAATTATTGTCAAAAGTCAATCAGCTTTATCTTTTTCAGAGATTACAAGAAAAGAAGTAAAATGATTAGGAGATGGGAAAACAAAGGAAGGAGTGAAAGGCAGTGGAAAAGATGGAGAGAGACAAGTGGAACACGGCCCTTGTATTCTTGACCTACAGATCCCATATAGCACAACTACAGTAATTCCAAAAGAATGGAAATATTTCTTTTTTTTTTTTCTTAAAAGCAGATATTTTTATGAAGCACTTCTTGTAGCCAAAAAAACCCAAACAACAAACACTTTGCCACCCCAAATGTGATTTGAACCAGTTCTCTTAGAAATACTAAACATCTTCAAATGACCAGATTACAAAGCACCTCAAAAATCAATAAAAAACTCATTACTGCTACTGAAGAAAGTATTGCATGACCTATGATCAGACCCAGGCTGTCATCACCAGGTCAGGAACTTTTGTTTAATTACTTTACTCATCACTTACTATGATGATCCTTCCATGTGCAAGTCCCATGGATCTGTGTCCCAAATTTACAGCTTTCCTAAGCAGTATTTACCAACTGCAGTTTCCCACAGATTAAAGACAAAATTTACCTTTTGGAAAGCACAGTTAGAAAAATTAAATGGAGAAATTTGGACAAAGAGTTCACTGACATAAAAAATACTTGCAGCTTCTCTTTTAAAGTTGAGGCTGCTTGGTACACCAGGAAGATTTCTATTGGGTCACTGGCCACTGGTACTTGAAATGATGGACTGCCTGATCCTCCTCAAGATCGGCATACACTTTGTGCTCACTAGAATGCAATAGCATGTTGGTAGCTTGTCTTTGATAACCCTGAAACCATTATTGCTATGAGGAGTACAGGAACAGTGTTAGTTACAATACAGGAGGATGGACAAACCTAAACGTTCACAACAGTAATCCAAGTTGAGTTGCAGAGTGATCAAAGCAAAATGGTTCTTGGTGCTAATTTAAACCCTTTACACAAGGTTTTTCTGTTTATAGTTAAACTGTAATGGAGTTCACTGTGGTGCCAATAAATCAAGGTCCTTGGCCAACTGCTGACGTTTGTGTCACCTGTCAAGTTTCCATAGAGTAAGAATCAGCCACTCTTCTGGGTCTCTAGGGACAGTACGCCCTGCAAGAGACACATTTCAAGAACAGACCCTGTAAATCCAAGAGTAGCTACTGGATGCTGGCAGTGTTGGTGAATTCAAGTATCCCATTCCCAATTTCACTAGCTATGGTATTAGTTTTGATCTTTATATAATGCTCACAAAACACGATTCGTTCTGAACCTACTAAAGTGACCGTGTATGTAATGTTTCTTATAATACAACATATGAAGTTTTATCACTGTCTTTAGAAGGCTATAATAGACAGAAGAAGACTAAAGCCATGAGTATGTTAAATAAGATATACCAGGAATGTTCATGAAAGAGCCTTGGGGAAAAGAGACCTCCACATCTAGGTCTCCAGAACATCTCTTGCAGTGGCCTGAGTCACTGCCAGGCTAAGAGGTGGAAGAGCAGTGCTCAGAAACAGAAAAAGTGTTTCCAGGGATAACTGGAAAAACTTTCTAGTGTGAGAGAAGGGAGAGAGCAGCACAGCTGACCCCATGAGACCTCAGGGAATTTGTGAAAACTGTTATCCTCATTTCACAGGGGAGAAAAATTAAACTGAAAATGACTTTCCCATAAAAAGAGGGATAAGATGATTTATACACCACAAAGTGTATAAGATGATTTATACACACAAGTGGAATAAGGTGGCATTTCAGAAAGAAACTGGTTTAAAAATTAATACAAATCTTTGGGTTAGAGTTGCCATACCAGATAAAAACACCATGCTAGCTGTTTCCAGCTCTGTCAGTTGGGATGTAGAAAGGTTTTAAGGCTTGCTATCATTTCTCCTGCTGCTACCCAGAGCTGGCAGTGGCAATATGCAATAAACGTAACTTCCTCCATGCGTGGTAGCAAATCAAACAGTAAGAGATGTAGAATAAAGGCATAACAAAGAGCAGCGAAAGCAAAGAACTGCCACTTTGTAACAAAACGCCACAATTTTCTCAAATAATTAATTTCTGACAGAGTTTTGGGGTTTTTATAAAGCTTTTGCTATGATATTTTCTTCAGAATTTAAACAATTTCACTAGAAGCAGTTTTAAGAAATTTATGTTGCCCACCTATTTTGGAATTGCAAGCCATTACTCCTAATCCTATCACTAAAGAGTACTTGTTTCCAATGAAAAATGAGGAGGTTAAAGGCAATCCAAAGGACCACTAGAGAATCAGCCTTTCCTTCTGCATAGCAGGTTTTTTTGCACCCTCTTCCCTTCTACTTAATAATCTCTCCCCAACCCTAGATCTCCCCTATATTGCACAGGCATTACACTTATGCTTCTCTACAGCAGCACATCCTCAGCAGTGCCAGAAGTCTGTGGACTTCATCATGCAACACTACTGAAACCATCAAACATATTGTCTTCCCACCTAAATACATTTTTGTGGGGGAAAGAAAAGGGAGAGGAAACTAGATGAAATTAAGGCAAAAAGAAAATCACAAAGAGAAAAAGAAAAAGTGCCTGTTACAGAAAGATGTGAGAGAGAGAAAAGTAGAAGATAAACTTCTGTGAAATGTAGATAAAAGGTAAATGTTAAAAAAATAAGCAACCAGCCTTGGAGTGCCTAGATGCATTGTGAGAAACACCTAAAATATTCCGATGAATGGGAAACAGAGCTAGTGTAGACCACAGACAAAAAAAAAAGGAAACACAGTTTCAAACTTCCTTCTCAGTTGAGTCACTCTTTATAAAGTAGTCAGGAAAGGATCCTGATAATCTTTTAGCTTATCTTCCCCAAGAAAAGACTGCCCATGTAGTCTTTCCTGAATTCTAAATAAATACCCATAACTCCAGTTTCTGGAAGGAGCATATTTTTATTTCTGAGTGGGTTTTTTTGTTTTGTTTTAACAAGCCTTTACATGAGAGGCAAACTGTTGTGGCAGGGAGACACATTTGCATTCCTCTGCATGTTTGCAGAGAGACAGAGATCACATCTCTTCTGCATAAACAGGTACTTGCAATGCAATAAACTGTCTCTGCTTGGCATGTTTGAAAGCATCCTAGAAATTACGTGTATAGGATGTGTAAGAAAAAAATGTGGGATCACCGACAAAGAGACCATATTACTGACATCTGAGGAATAAAAGGCACAGAACAAGAAAGGAATGTTATGCTAGGCTAATTTATTTGGGCTTTTATTTGGTGCTCATCACCACACAACAAACTACTTCTAATTCAGTCAGTGGTTATTTAAAAATCCCTCCACAAGAGACGATGGGAGTAAACTTCACATTCGCATTTCATCTTTTTTCTTTGTGAGTAGTTTAACTTAAGCAACGAAAACATGCTACCTTTAGGTTTCCTTCAGGTAAGGTTTGAACTTTTCTATGCAACATGGGAAGAAATAGCTGAGAAAAGCATTCCACTACGAATGTGCAGCCTGGAAGTTTTACATCTCTGGGTTGGGTTTCTTTTACCAGTCTGACTTATACAAAAACCTTAAGCTAAAAGCCCTTAAAATAATCTTACAGTCAAAGAGACATTCTTCACTGTAATGAATCTGATTGACTTTTTCTTCTGGTTTCTGCACTAAATTGCAATCAATGAGTATTTTCCAGCTTCTTTCAAATAGCTTTTCTACACGATAAATATTGCAGAATTTCAGCAAGCCATTTTATTCCTACAATCAGGTTTTAAGGTAAAAATCAAACACTGCAAGACTTGACATAAAACATAACCAGTTAAGAGCATGGTATTGCCTTTCACCAGCTGAGGAACTCCAGAATGCGAGTTCAACATACCCAACACTTGACCTCCCAAGCCCATTCAGAAGGGATGAATCTAGCTGGCAAGGCTGGCAGGACTTCCACCCTTCCTTTGCAGTTGAAAATAAAATGCCTGAGTTTACCCCAAAAGTTAGAATTTTATTAAAACAAAACCAAATGACATGGTGTAATACCTGCACCATATGTTGTCAGTGAGCTAGCACATACATACTCTGTGCATCAGTCCCTGGTCCCTGTCCAAATACATAACAAAAAAGAAGAAATATTTTAGACAGCAAAGTGAGGCATGTGGCTTGGGGCTTGGACCTTCCCAAGGTCAGAGAAGGTATTCTAAAAAAACACTATCTGCAAAATCTAGTCCACTACATTATAGCAAAGATCATTATTCACCACTGATACATCAAGATAAGGTGATACATACAGCAGTACATTAAAATTTAATTTTATTCATTGTCATCTTACTATTAAAAATTCAATGAGGGGTAAGCTGTAAAGTTATTTTTCTTCAGGTGTGAGTGTATCAAGTGAACCAACTAGCAAGAAGAATCACACAAAAAATGAGTCTGCTAACCATGTAATAAAGATATCTAAAAAAATTGATCAGTCTCTCTGGAGCATGACATCAGTAGTGCTGGTCGAGAAATATTTGCTGAATTATTTATTTGACACTTTTTTTGCTATTTTCAAATAAATTATTCACTATACAATTTTCCAGCTGTTGATAGCATTTTTCCCAAATAACTCGAACCATGCAAAAGTGGGTAAAAATTAGCAAAAAAATAGTTTTAAATAAATCTAAAGCACAATATCCCACCAAGCCAGCATTTCACTTCATAACCATGATTCTGAGCATCTCTTGACATAGTAAATCCAGTGATCATTCACCACATTATGCTAAGGGAACGGTAAATCAACATTGACTTCATTACATCCAGTCTAATAACCATTCAATAAATTATTCAACACAGCAGTCAGTAAACATCAAGTACTTTTGAAGCAGCCCAATCATGAGGCAACAGCCGAAAACCTGCAGTTACTGTGCAGGTGGGACTGAATTGCAGGGCTAAGAAAACAGTTTTACTGACAGAATGATATCTAATAAAATACTGCAAATACGTTATCAATCTGGGTTTCTCTACCTGCTGTTTTTTATTGTCCTCAGCCTAAAAATAATGATAAATACAACAAAACTCACATATAGGCATGATAAAACTGCAAAAGAGGAAACCAGGCATACAGCCATAAATGACCATTATTAATTGGTAAAGTTTCAAGATGCAGTACCCCTTCCCTACTTCAGCTATGGTACAATTTTAGTATTTGAGCAGATGTTTCCCCTCTGTGCACCTTGGGATAATTTGATAGCCATGATGAAATCATACAGACAGGATGATGACACAGGTCTGCAGACGAGTCTTAGGTCCTGTCAAATCAAATCATAGTTTCTGATGTACTTATGACATTAAAAATTGTGTTAGTTCAAAAGCTCACAGAACTCATGTTCTCACTAGCATGAACTGTTCCATTAAGTCAAGCAGTGTCATCATTCTGGGTCTCACTGCACCCAATGTTGACACACCTGACTTTTCACCACTTTGAGCCCAAGGCTGAGGTGCCCCTCAGCTCAGAAGAATTGGTGAGATACAAGGGGATACGTCCTGGTAATCCCTGGATACTATCTGATGAACTACAATGAAGAAAATAGTAAGGGCAAGTTATGATTGTGGATATTGCACTGCAGAGAATTACCCAATAAAAGGTGTACTGGGATCAGCAAATTACCCCCAAGGTAGAGAACTGCAATAATTTGCACTTATTTATGCATGTGAGTACACCTGGGCGCCATCCTTTTGTGAGGTCTACCTTTTCTATCTGACCTCCAGCAATCACTTATGGAGCAATCCTAATCTTATTTATCCAAATGGTCCAGGAGCTGCTAAAGCAAACACAAAGACCAACTGTCCATATGAAAGCTATGATCATTCGTTCTGGACGAAAAAACTTCAGCACAGGAAGGAAGGCAGAGCTGCATTAATATGCTGGTCTGGACAGGAAGAGATCTTGGTCCATATGGATAGTTCCCTGCAACTGCAACCACCACGTCATATAATCTCTTCATAAACTTATCAAGCTCCATTTTAAAAGCACTTAGGGATTTTAAATCCCTATTGTGCTGAAAGGCTCTTCCAGAACCTGATTATTCCAACGGCTAAAGCAGTCAGAGGAGCCACCCTGGCTGGAACTGAAGCCTTCTAAGAGTCATTGCTCAGAGGGACTGGACCATAGCACACTCCAGACATTGAAATGGATAGTACGACCAAATGCAGCTCCAATTCCTACAGCAGGTACTCATAGTAAAACATTAAATAACTCTGCAGACCTTCTGGAAACATGTAATGGCTGCTAATAGCTCCCTCATTCATAATTACTCCTTCCACGTTTCTGTGTCCTCAAATCACCTCCAGTAAAACAACTTCCCTATCTCAATATACATGTAAACAAAAGCATTATGCTTCTCTAGATAAACTTAAGTGGACTTTAAATACTCACTGATCGAAGTAGGCAGGCTAAGAAATGGGAGGTTCTCACTACCTTATCTCAATACACTCTGTCAAAATCTGACCACAGTTGTTTGGTGTTTCCAAAAGTAAAGTACTCTTTCAGTAAAGATAATAATACAATAAAAACAGTAACTAGAAAACTGGAGGAGAGAGAAAAATAGGCATGGCATAAATTAGGGAAATGCTTCATTAAATACTAAGGAAAGGTGCTGGTGCAAAGGAGAAATAATACCTAAGAAGAATAAGAATCTCACGCCATCAGCTTATGTGATGGACGTATTACACCACACAAGCTTCCTTAACATGTAGTAAACTTCCATCTAATGCAAATTGGGCTTCAAAGCCAGTTTTATTGATATGTTTGAAGATCCTAATCTTGGATCTTAAATGCAGATTCTATGGGAAACCATCACCAACTCTGGGGGCTGAGCAGCAGCACAAATTACATTGCTTCTCATTTTAAGAATCTTGGGACCATACATAGAATTCTTTATAATTGACAGTGGAAAGATGTACATCTAGTCCTTTAAAAAGACATATTGATTTTATTGAACTAGAGGCAAGGGAAGAGAGACTCTAATTATTATAATTACGAATTCAGTAATGCTAGTAATCATTAATAGTTTCAACAGGTTCATGAATCATTCACATAATGGGGATAAGTAGTAAGTGAAGATCAATTTCTACTCAGAGGCATTACAAAATTTGCCACTTGTATTGGAAGTTGTGAATCAGATTTCTCTTCAGGAATAGCAGAGCTTCACAGTAAGATGACAATTTGATCAAGGGTGAAAAAACTGTGCATCAAAACACAAGCATTTCATTGCTTTACCCTAAATATTAGATTGCTTGAATAATTAACTCTTCTTTGTTTTATACTCTTCATGCTATTGTACTATAGTTTAATAGTCCAATTTTGAGCCTTTAATGACTTAATTGAATGCAAACTCTCTTTCTTTGCAAGACAAACATGAAACCAAGGCATATATACACACTAGTCTTCTTTCCCTGCAATGGAAAATCCTCGAGGATGTACTAGCGGGAACACAGAAACACCAAAAAAATGTGGACTTAAAATATCTCCTCCAAGCAAGCAAGATGGAAAATTTGGATAGGCAACACACTTCAAGCCTCATAACTGGCATAATTCTTGAAATATATGTGGAGAAATCCAACAGGCAGCTGTTATAAGTAATAAAAGCAACCAAATGACATGAAGAATTAAAACATAGCATTGCTAAAATTATCGTTACAGTCAATGAATATAAACAAAATTTTAGGCATGGTTTTCCTTTTGCTTTACTAAACCTACCTGACTTCCACTACTCTTACACTGCACAGCAGGATAAGGTATAAATAAGAGCCACAATGACAGAAGGAGATGGACAAGTTTGTCTAAAAATGGTAGAAGAAATAATCTGTCAGATTTTCAGAGGGCCTGAATGTGCAATACTTGAAGTAATATCAAGACGAGCAGAAGGTAGGTTGGTGATTTTCTTAAAAAAAACCCCACCGGTAGGTGAGTTTTAAAAGGCAGAAGAAAAAGAAAGTGCTAACTTTCCACAAATATTTCGAGGATTTAAGTGTCAAGGAGAGAAAATCGTTAAAGCAGGTAGGCGGAAGTGTATGATTAGAAATAACAGGAAATATGGACCAAATGCAAAGAAAAAGGACAGTAGAAGAGCCTCAAAAAGAAATGGCAGACACAATAACTGCAAAGGTTTAAAATTAGATAGGATAAAATAGTTGAAAGAAATATTTTTTGCAGTGGCAGACATGGCTATAACAAACCTTTTTCTTTTTTTTTTTTCCTAGTTCCTTAAAAAAGAAAGGATTATGCAATCTATGTGTCTATCTATGTGTCTGTCATTCCCTCCAGTAAGATTAGACCAATTTCAACAAACCTAGGCACAAGGCAGTAGGCACAAGGATAGAGGTAAAAAATTATTAAGCTTTTTGGAAGCAGGCAGACAGCAGAAGAGAGGAAACCAAGTGATTAACCCCTTGTCAGAAAAGATACAGTACACTCCCTTACAATCCTTGTAAGCATTCATTCCTAAGAGGCAAACACATAGAAACTGAGTTTCTGTCTTTCGGCTGCTCACTGAAATATGCCTTAGCTTTTATGACTCCCTAATTTTCTTTAAAGTTCCAGTTCAGAAGTTGACTCCTGCTCAGCAAACCACCGAAGCAAGCTCCTTCGGTCTTCTGGGACTCAATCTCACTTTATAAGTTAAGCATATGTGTAAGTAGTCTGCTAAATAGGAATGAATTTAAATACTCTGCTGAGCTAGGCTCTCATTTATCAGAAAAATCACCTGTTCAACTCGGTAAATTCACCAAATTATACGTGGAGAGAATTACTGCTGACCCTTGTTCAATGCTGCATGAAAATGACCCCTGTAGGAATACAGAACCCAAGAAACAGGTCTCCCACATAATTAAGAGCATGACCTACACTTTTGCTCCCACATATCCTGACTACATAAGGAAAGCAGTAAACCACAGCTAATAATGTTATCATGGACAAACGAGTCTTCCTCTCGCTAATAAGCTTCCCAGACACTTGGTACCTCATGGGTTGCTTATGATCCTTAGCACAGTCAAGGTAGATTTAAAAGGCAGTATGATTATTTTGTATACCATAGAATCATTTAGGTTGGAAAAGACCTTTAAGATCATTCAGTCCAACCTTTAGCTCAGCTGATTCAGGTGTCTCAGGTGATATCACAGCATCCTAGGACACACAATGAATAGCCGTAGCTCTGAAACTCAAGAAAGGGAAAAGAATCAAGCTGTCTTCATGGTAAAACCATGCAGGAATGAGAATACATCACATTTCTCTTTGACGATTCCAAAAGAAAAAAAACTACCAAATATGTCTCTCTTATTTCCATGTTTAATAATTTAGAACCCTTAGTGTTTGTTCATAAAAGAGCATTGTGTTCTGCAAACGTTGCAGAGATGTAAAACAAGAAGCAGCAAATTCATGTCTAAATCTCTGCTGCACACTTTTTTAATTCTAAGGAACAAAATATTCTCAAATATGAAACAGTGAAGGGCTGACGCCAAAGTTTTTACATAAATGTGAGCACTGGGCAGAGGAATTGTGCAGAGAAAAGACAAAGTAGAAACAACTTGGAAGCCATTGGTGTAAGAAAAGGAAATTAAGAGGATTGAAACAGTTAGGGGTTCCATAGCTGGTTTTTCTCCCATAGGTATGAAACAATTGGTGTCTCTATCAGTATTGATAAGTGTAAAGTGTGCTCCTATTTTCGGGAAGTCACATGTTGAAAACATGCTGATCCTTTGCTCTTTTCACCTACCTCCCAAAAAAACCCAGCCAAATTCACAGCTGATGGAAAGAGAAATTTCCACTTATCATACAGTACTGCCAAAGGTCCAGGAGAAATTCACTATCAGAACTGGACTGAATTAAAGAGGATCCCACGGCAGTGGGTCCCTTCCCAAGCAGGGCTGCAACAGGAGCAGCTACAGAGTCGCGAAATATTGCTGTTGACATAAAGCACTGAACTGAGAACAGAGGAGGCTCCTGGCTCTGTCGTTCCTCTGGTAAGTGACCCTGTGCAAGCTACTTCACCACTCTGTGCTACAGTTTTCTGACATTCTGAATATGATTCAGGGTTTTGAGATTTGTCTGTAAAAGCTCTTCATAACAAGCCAGAAAGAAGAGTTCAGGGCTAAATCAGGATTTTTGAAAAAAAAACAAAATCTTGATCATTGAGACGCTACAAAGACAGAACCTCATCCTTTCACACTAATAGTTTAGACTCCTTTGCAGTACATCCATCAGACTGAAATACCCTGAAGAATGGTCAATTTTTCTATATCATACCTTCCTAGTCTGCTTGAGCTGCAAAGCCAATGGTAGTCCATAAAAGAAGAGTTAGATTTCAAAAACTGAGTACTTTTCGAGCTAGATTATTTCACTCCATTACATTCATATGTGTAATACGTCACTGGAAAAATTGCCTTCTTGTCAATCTTTAAAATAAAGATATTAAATCCTCTGTTTTGTTGAAGGCTTTCAAATCTGAGAACTGTTTAGGTGGTAATTCTAGTCTTCACCAAAGCAGTGAAGTTTCGATTCAGCAGGGA
>NW_009724363.1:56025-79417 GCF_000703405.1 Apaloderma vittatum
GAAAAATAAAAACAGTAGCTGATGGTGCAGTTTTCTCAATGACCACAAATCTAAGTTGTCTATTTAAAGAAAAAAGGTTCAATGGCACATCATTTTATAACTAGATTAAGTTAGCAGCACTAACTTACGGTATCAGCTACACCAGCTCCCTGAAAAACTGCAACAGAGAGACTTTTTAGCTGTGCTTCAGGTTTGTAGACAACACAAAGCCCCCAGTGCTGTGAATGCTGCTGGCTTTATGAAGATATATATCATTTTGATCTGGCTGAAGCAACCCCAGCGAGGAGTCTGTGCCAATTTGACATCCTTTCCTTCCTTCAGTTAGCATACATCACTCAGGGAGGCACGCCATAACACACAATGACACACACAGAGCAGACAGAGCAGAAGAAAGCTTTCAAAGCATTTCAGCTCTTCTTTACGAAACATAAATACAGGACACTGAATTCAGTCGCAGCAGTTTCCAATGTTTGACAATGCAATCCACTCTCTGCAACTGAAATATTTATTGAGGCACAATTACCGTATAAGATTAATATTTAAATCAAGAGTAATTTGTTTTCATTATTACTCTTATTTCTTTTTAAAACAACAGTTAGGATTATAAACTGAATTAGGTGATTTATTCTTAAAGTGGATCTTTAATATTCTGAGTTTATTAATACCAGTCTGAAATGCTCAGCCATTGATCAAACTCTGTGTTTTTCAGAGTGATGGCTTGAAAAAAAAAAAACGCTAGCCCCTGAGCTCTGGATTTTACAGCCATTACTGTCAATTATACACCCCACTGTGGGAGCAAAAGAAATCTTCATACATGCCAGCTGCAGCCTTATCCCTGAATTTTGCAGAGGCGATTGTTATTTCAAACACTGAAGGGGGAGGGAGAGAGAAAAAGGTGGGGAGGGGAAGAAAAATAGCCATAATGCAAGCAATTAAGATTCTACCCATATGTTTGGAGATCCTGACATATGAGTTTGAAATTTTTTTTTAGAGATGTTTTGATAGTTACAATAATAACCATAAGACTGAGGGCTCTCTGGTCTCTTTCATGCAGAGCTCCTAAAACATTTTATGAAAGTAGAGCAACAGGCATTTCACACATTACAAAAACTAGAAAACACGGAAATGCACTGACTTGAACAAGAAGATTGTGGGGCACTCTGCAGGCAGCAGTGGAGGATCGTGCAGCACTGAGCTGCTGGGGACTGCCTGTCTCCAAGGGCAGGAGGGGCACAGGCACACGGAGCATCCCTGCCCTACGCCTCCAGAGCATCGCTGTGCTCCTTTGGAGACAGAAGTTCGTAGTTCCCCGTGGTGCTGTGCTGATCTATCAGCTTGACTGCTGCTAGCCCGGCAGTCTGCACAGCAATCCATTCGATGGAGTAGAGGTGCCAGAGCAGATTACTAGAGAAGTAGGAAAAGAGGCAAAATCCAGTCCCTAGCTGAAATAAATGGGAATTCTACCATTTCAATGAGGATGCAGTTTTCACGCTAATAGCCTTGACTTCCTGGACTATCATATCCATCAGACCACACCATGTGCCATTCAAGATAAAGTTTGAACTCACTGTCACCTCAAAGAAAAGCAGGTCTCATGCCCCGTTCTTCATATGCTGACCCAATATTCTTAGGACGTTTCCAGACTTAAAGCACACATCATGACATTCCACATATCTCCTCCCTTCATCTTCTCTTCTTACACCTCAGTGTTAATTAACTATTAATTTGCAAAACCATGCAGCACTTCAGACAAGCAGATCCATTTTTGAAAGTTTGCCTGCCTGCTTTAAGTGAGGAAGGGGCCCACTGCAGATCAGTGGAGAAATTCCGGCATAAAGCTATAATGACTTACACCAAAAGATTATCCCTTCCCCTGCCACTAACTCATCTCTCTTTTCCAGCTATCTTTTCTACTGGAAGGCTTTTCTTAGATTATGCAGTAAGTTTTTTTCCAAGTGGAAGAATGGACAACCAGAAACCTCCCTGGAGCTCCCGAACTCCATCAGGTTTGTGCTAGGTCCAGTCAGCACTTCCAAAGGCTGCAGGGCTCACTGTGGGTCCTGGGAAACAGTGGGAAAGGCAAAACTAACAGCTGGACTCTCGATTCCAGAGCCTTAGATATACTTTTTTTATATAAAAAAAAGCAAACTCTTGATCAATACTTTTCAAAAGGTGGTAAAAAATACCACACTGACTGGGTTCATGTGACAACCTCTAACACAGCTTACCTCTTATTATCTACTGCAAGTAAAACAGATACAGCTTGAAAGATCAGGGTGGGGAAACAAAAATTAATACTGCAGGCTGGCTATTAAGGTATTCATCTGTTATCTCATGCCTCCTCATCGCTTGGTTCATGTACCGACATAGTGACATGTCTTTTCAATTCCTCACAAACGTTTCAGAAAAGGCCCTTTATACCACGTGAACACAGAATGGGAACTATTGGCCCCAACAATTTCTGTAGAATGCATAAACCCCCCTTGTTCTTCATTCCAGCTTTCAAGAGTTGACATCAGATGTGGACAGGAACTGGTTTCACTCCATTTCTATGAAAAGCTCAGAGAGTTTGGCCCAGAGAGTCTGACGATTTTTCCATGCATGTGGGTGGCTCTCTCATTTATCAAGATACAAAGCCTCCTAATTTCCACTGAAATCTACAACTCAGATGTACTTACCACAGCAGACAAATAGTATTTCATTTTAAAAAGGTTACATTTTAAGCAAGTACTCCTATAAATACAGTAGCATCAAAGACTTTGGGGTATGAGTTGTATATATAGCTTAACAGATCAATGTGCAGGATGCTGCTACCATATAATATCTACACTCCCACTGAAAGTGCAATTGATAGCGTATCTACTAACAAGTCATAAAATGAGCAAACACCTTTTCTCCAAATAAGAGGTGGGAAATCTCCTATATCCACTCAGCTCAATTCTAAATCCCAGAGTCAGCAGTGAGTGAACAGTACATTAGAAATGAGACTGACCTGCTGAGGTGGCAGCACTACTTGGAAGGATTAAATTATCTTTCACAGAGAGAATGTGTGACACTGCACAGGACAGGCAGATGGAAAATTGCCTTCCTTTATACCCTCTGCTGAAGACATCAGGAACCCTGTTTGGGAACTTCCACAAATTAGAAGTGTATAAAGTAGAAAAGTTAGTGAAAACAGACAAGAAAATCCATTTGTGGATTAAGCACCTGTTTTCTACAAGCTTCTGCCGAAATAGCACATACAGTGCTTAAAGAAAAATAAAACCACGTAAAGGCATACCAACTTACACTTAAGGAAGACCTGATTTTATATAGACATAAATAAATAAGACTAATTAAATAAGTTCTGGTTTGCTATTTTGACAGAGGGGAATATTTAAAGAAGGAAAAGAAATATGGAGGTGATGGAAAGTCCATAATGCAGCAGAAAACGCTCAGATTTGGTCACAGATTTTAGCCAGACAAGATACTAGCTCCAGCAGGGTTCAATGTTCTTGCATTCAGCATCAGAAATACATTAAAAGGAGGTCAAAATACAGCACATGAGCTGACTGCCTTGCTGAGGACCTTCAGAGGGCAATTTTACAACCTTTGACACTTGCAATTTTGAAGAGCAATTTTCTTCAGTTTGAGTCCAGTTCAGTAAGAGATGGGAGAAATTGCTACACAGGTGTTATGCAACTACCACTTATCTATATGGTAGGAAATAAGACAGTGTTAGGAGACCAGAACACTTAAATCTAGATACTGTTTTAAAACATTTTAACGACATATATTAAGAGTCGCCATAATCATTGCAGCATTTTCTACTTGTATCTGTGTCTTTTAATTTCTAGCATGAATGTAGGACATGTTTCCCAGACCCTGTTCATGCCAAGATCATCCGGTCCCACAATGTTAATTCGTGTCCCAAGTGGGGTGGCCCTTCCTCAGAGACAAGTCTAGAGTAGGACTGTTGAGTTTTGTGTTCTTTGTTCCTTCTACAACATGGAAAGTAGTAAAGCATTGTTCAGTAAATCCTGGATTCTCTTGGAGTGGTGAAATGTGAGATCTAGCCTAAGATGTCAAAGAAAACAACATATCCAGAGCTGCAAATGAAAAAGCAAGTTGGCTGAAAAGAAGGATAAATTATATATGTAAGAATTTTGATAGTTCTCATGTCTGAGGAGTGGAGCTGACTTAAGCAATCCTGTTTCATCTAGGACCCAGGGCTACATTCCAGCTGAAATTCTGGAGTGTAAGTATTCCATCTGGTAAGTGCTCCCATCCTCCAAAATGCTTTTGTCTTTTTCCCCTTGTTGTATTGTACCTTGGGGCAAGCTCAGGCCATGTCTTTGCAAAGTGAACCACCTCCTCCTGCACTCCCGGGCACGAAGGGCTGTTCTCTGAGGCTCCACTTTTCTGGATACACTAGGTACATCCTAAAGCACTGCATTAAACAGGTTGCTGATGAATAAGGTCTGTAGTGTCCAAAATAATTTTCTGTTGCAGTCTTAGTCAGACTGAAGCCTGAAAAGCTGACTGTAAGCTAGAAACATATATTTCATGTATATGACCTACTTTTGTAGGGCCAGAGCCTGGCAGATGCTCAAGGCATACTGACCAGTGCAGTTTCCTTTCTGCTTCTTTGTACACTCATTACAGGCTACAAGATCCAAACTGTTATAAGGTGCCAGTTGCTGCCCAAAGAGCTTACAGTTTTTAGAATGTAGCAAGACTGTGGGAGACAGGAATATTAAATTCTGGATTGCTTATAAGACACAACACTGGATGGCCTTGCAGGTAACCTCTCTACTCACCAGACTCCATTCGCTCTTGAGAAAGACAGGAGCTGCTTCTTTCAAAATCAAAAAACAACCCAAGGCCTCTGCAATGATGCTGCTAATCTCTTCTACTCAGTGTCATCTCTACTACAGCGGACATGGTAGGTGGAGGTTGCCCAGCATTTGAAGCCATGAACAGGTAAACGTGATTTGTAAAGTTCACCTTGTACTGCTGTATCTGGAGGTTCTCCCCAGTGATAGTCCAAGTCATTCCAGAACAGGCCAGGAAATTGTTCCTGCTAGGACCAGTGTACTCAGGTGGTTTCTTTGGCGTCTAGGACACATTGCAGCAGCAGCACATACTTTCCCACTAATCCCTGTTAAGTCATCTGTCTAGATTTCAATCTGTGACATCACCATTATAGATCATTTTAAAAGCATCTAACATATTATTGGTACCTCAGAAAGCAAAGAATAATGGGATCTGGAATTGATTTCAAATTATGACCTCAAAGTGAAGCCTCATCCTCCAGTTTTCTATTTCCTGAAGGCATCAGTCGCACACTCAAGTTTAAGGAACATGTGGCTTACGTGCATACATGCATGAATGTACACATGTCTTTGACTTCACTTTTTGATGTAATTTCATGCTAAGTAATACTGTAAAATTTATTAATGCTCTTGCCTTTGCTTTTCTATTTATTTCTTGTAAATTACAACAATTCTAAAACCATTCAGGTACACGAAATGTTATTTGCTTCAGTTTTAAGGCTTGATTTTTGTGCGCTCTTAGCTTCTCAAGAGCTATTGCAAGACTCTTGGAGGGTCTTTAATCTCCTTCAGAGCTGCTGGTAAGAACAGAGGAGAGTTAAATCCAAATGCCTTTAAAACATTGCTCCTGGGCTCTCAGAAGGAATTCTGCTGCAGGACTCCAGGGTCAGATGCCTCCTACATGCTTCTGTGTGCTTTTCCTTTTACTTAATATTTTGCTCTAGCCTCAAAAGAATTGGAGGAGGAAAGGAAAAATTCTTAGGAAACGTATATACTACATGTTGCTAGGAGGAAATGTCAAAAGAGAAAAATAAATGCTTTCTGACAATTGCTAGTCACTTTGTGCCAGCAGCTAAACAACAGGAGAGCTATGCTTCCCCTCCCTGAACACATGAGCACACTGAAGATGAATCACTCCATTGAATTATCACTTTCAATAATTTGTGGTGGTAAATTGTCACTGACATCACAAAAACAATGTGTAACCTTCAGATTTTATTAAAAGATCCTGAAACATTGCTGAAGTGCACTGTGCTAAACAGCACCCTGTGTAAAGCTCATAATGTGCCTGACGTCCTGGCCTCTCTCAGCATATGTCAAACTATAACCACTGAGCTGGAGTCGCGGTCTCTTGAGATTCACTTATTTCTATAAAATTTATGATTTTTTATCACTAGCACAACATGAAACATCACTGTTATTATATCAACTAAATGACAACTAGATAAACGTCAGCACACAACACATTTAGGTGACATTCCCTTTGGTGGGTTTATGCACATCAGTAACCTCCTGTCCAGTTTGCAACAGGCTGTTGCAAGATGTGCCCCAGGTATCCATAGGTGCTAAACCTCAGCGAGGCACTGATATCCCCAGAGTGCTCCATGCCACATCAGCACATAACTCCGCATGGGCCACAGAAGTTCTGCTTCCTTGGATGAAGCCAGTCCCTCTGAAACCTCCAGTGCGTCCTGCCACTTCTCCCTATCAAGCACTAAGAGCAAGCAGAAACCTGCCCACAGAGGACAAAGTTCTTATGTTGAGCTGTCAACCCTTTTGTGAGGCAGTGCTGGTACATACAAGGGCCTTCAACATCATTGGGCTTCTAAATTTAATCATTCCAGGCCCAGCAGATGTGGGGACGTTTTCTTTCCAAGTATTTTCAGGGAGACTGAAACCAAGGTAAGTTACTGGTGGTAAGGTAATTTCATTTATTTATAGGAAAAAAAACCACAGATGCACTGTTAAGTGCAATATTTTAAAAACAGTCTGATGGTCTGAAGAATGATAGAGAAGAATTCATGTAAAAACAAAGAGCAACATAACATTTAGGCACATAAGATGCCCCATAGCATGTTCTACACCACGATGCTTTTTTTGCCATATCCTAAAAAATGTAAATATGATATTTGCCATTGACTAGACCAAAAGCTTCTGTTAGTCATGTGGATCTTCCTTCAAGACATGATCCCTTCCTGGGAGATCCATAGCAGGTATGTCAGCCGGCAGACGGCTTCCTTATAAATGGATAGGGCACATATCTTTTTTTTTTTTTCTGCCTTGTCTCTTTAATAAAATAAGTTAATAAGCATCTTATGTGAAAGGATATGAGCAGCACAAGTTCAATTTTGAGTGAACAATTAAGCAGCATGAGGACATCCATGCACACAGAAGGAATGCAGGTTCCTTTATAAGCAATCCTATTGTGGAGTAGTCCTTACTTTATAAGAGCAATTACTTTCACCTTGTAGGTGAAGCTTGAGATCAATCTTCCTCAAGCCTCTCTCGAAATAACACCATGACATGTGGCACATTCCCTGCTGTGCGACTATTTTCTGTCCTATATCCCTGCAAGGAAGCAATGTGATGCTCCCAGACAGACGGCTCAGGCTGCCCAGAGGGAACATTCTCAGTGCTTAAGTGGTGAGGAAAATATCCCCAAAAGAGGCGCTGCTTTCGATTAGTCACAGAATGAAACTTCCAAAACAATTGCCACGAGACTGAAATCACAGAGAAAATCCAGGATGGTGGTGAGTAACACACAACATTTTACAAATCCTCAATGCACCCTTCTTCAAAGCTGGGCTTTTGCAGAGTTTACATATAATCAGGGCACAGATAGAAAAGCAGCTCGTGCAGCGGCGTGCGTACCTTCTGTCAAAGTAGCACAGGCTGCAGTCATGACGCATGAAATTAGTAAATTATGCAGCCCTGTAAATTACGTTCTCGTTTTGTGTCCAAAATGCAATTACACATTAATGCTTACTACAATGTGGAATATTAAGACAGATAATTGCAACTTAAGAATCCTTCTTTCTCATGAACCACAGAAAAAGGTTACCAGCCGCAAGCTTTGAAGTTGCAGAGGTATTTTTTATTTATAGTATTTCCCTCAATAAAGTACACTCGGGTTTTGGTTTTGTTCATGGAAGCTTTTTGTTGTTTATTGGTTTCACTCTACATAGGAACAATGGCCAAGAAATGCCAAATCTACATGAGAAACCACTCTTTTCTTAGCATGGTGATGCTGCATGAGATTTGATGTTTAGGAGATTTTATACAATCAAAGTGTTTACATAAGTACAGGTAAGCTTTCAGAAAAACGTTTTTTCAGTAGAGTGATTTCACTGCGGGAACCATCTGCTTAATCTGCACCCACCTCACCACGCAGTGGTGGCAGCAAACCACCGCAGTGCCAAGTGGGCCTCCGGTGCTACTGTCCAGGATCAGTTCAGGTCAGGAAGCAAAAGGAAAAGACAAAGAATAAAGCACCAAATAGAGGAGAATTTGCTGCTTCCCAGCAGTCTTCACCACCAGTCAGAACAAAACGATGCGTAAGTGCCTACAAGCCTGTGCCAGTTGTTGTTGATGTAAAAAAAAGTTTTATTATTAACAGTCCCTGGAAGGAGGTCAAGTGTTCACTATTTGGACTTACTCATGCACCCAGCAAAGGGGAAATGTAAGTGCTCTGCAGTGACGAGGTGCCAAGTTTCCTTTCACCTCCATAAGGAAGGGGAATCACGCCTAAGCAGAGAAATGTGCATCAGCAGAAATGGCTTCTGCTCAAGGCCATGCCATGGACCTTCTGTGTCACCTTCAACAAATTACCTGATGCCAAATTCTCTCCCACTTGCTATGTAGAAAAGATCTTAAGCAAGCACTTAAGCCGTGCAAATAGTTTCAATTTAGGATGACATTAATGCACAAAGTAGTTTACAATAACATGCTTTAATCTATCCCCACTCGGAAAACCCCATGCCTACAGTTAAGCACATTTCTGTGTTGGAGTTGTGTAACAAGCCTAAGAGTGTGACTGCACCAAAGCTACGCTGAGCCTACTGAAGGCACAAAAGACTTACATGATTAGATATAGCAATTAGTGGACTTTCTGCACCTATGTGCAAAACAGGGCAAAGTCTGATGCTATCCCAGAAGTGGAAATAAGGCACTGGCGTTTGATTGTGTTGTAAACTAGGACTGAGAAAATCTAAATGCAATTCCCTGCCTCATCTCAGGGTGACATTACAAGAGAACCAAAAGAAATTGCCAAAACCGGATTATTTTTAACTGACTGAACACTCAGCACAGTATCTCCATAAAATGGCAATGGGGAGAGAGAGGCTGGGCCCAGTACAGGGTGGGTACAAACAGCTGAGTAAGAAGAGGGAATTTTTCAATGCTGCTGAAGGTTTCCTACAGGAAAAATACACACCCGAGTCTGCCTTCTAACACAAGGACAATAATGTTTCCCATTTCTTGGGGTAGATGAATGTTGTAGCAGATCACGCTGCAAGTTTGGAGGCATTCAGATCCAACAGTGCATCCTCATCACCAGGTGCAAATGTGAAATGATTTGTATCAGGAATTACCATAAATCTTAGCTGTACTGAGATAATAGTGTGTCACGTACACAGTCTTCACCAGAATCTACAGGCAAGTTAAAAATTGCCCAACATCCATTGCACTGCAATTACAGGGGAGAGAGAAAGGAAGCACTGGAAAATATATCCCAAATTCCTAAGGGCCAACAGAGGTAGACTGGCAAAAATTTATCCCCATAAGCAGTAATGAACCATCATGATAGAATAAGACATCATCAGAGACAGCTCCTACCAGCTAATGTATTTGAAAGGACAGGATGGTGAGGGCGACTTCTAGAAGATATCATGAGTAGCACATAATCCCATTTTCACCAAAAAAATGTAAGAAGTCTGCAGCTCTTAACTCCTGCAGCAGCTGTACACCAGAGGGAACTATGCCTCCTCTTTTCCCATTTGTGACAGTCCATTAAGGATCATGGAAGAATGAGACAAACCGAGCACATAAGATAAAGACTATAATGGAACATGCAACTCTATGAAACCCAAAGAGGTTCCTTTAACTAGTCTTTGCTGCCTCCATCATCATAATGATACAAGAATATTTCTTCTAGAATTCTGTGTTTAAAATAGTTTTAAAATCACACGTTTAATTTCTTGTCCACAATTGCAAGATACAGTTGGTTAAATGAATCTATCATATTATTCATTAGATCTCTCTCAGTTCTATCTGTACTGTGGGCCACTGCCTATCCCTTGGAGACCAATTTTCATCCTTGAAAACGGAGTCAATACCTAAACAATAAATATGGATCTCTGAAAAGGTAATATTAGAGGCACAGTATTCAAAGCAGAAGTGGTTTAAAAGGGGTGTTAAATCTAGGAATCAGCAATCTTGAGGTCTATTTTAACTCACAGCATTGTTCTGCTAATAAATCAACAAATCCCAGATTTCATGTGAGAGTAGACAAATCACAGAGCCTTTCTTGGCCTCATCTCCCCATCTCTACTTCTCTACCTGACACAGATGTTATGGTGATAACCACATGAAACACTGTGTGGGGTTCTGATAGTCTGATAATAAGGAGTGGATAGGGTGTGTGAAAAACTCCAGTACAGGCAACTCACTGTTTTAACAGAAATGCAAATATATAATAGGAAACTAGAAAGGCTAATTAGCATTGAACTGACATCTACACTGCTTCTCGTCTCAGCGTTAACTCATTCAGCACTAACTCAAGTATCTTTTTATCTCAAGGAACAATTGTGCCATCTGAGACTGAGCCAGTGCAATCTCTACTTTCCTTGGAGGCCCTTCACAATCCAGTCCCCAACTGGGCCCTCAAATCCTTATTGCAATGAGAACAACAACAATGATGGGGAAACCTGGCTTCTCCTCTGACACTCATATTTCAAGGCTGTTTAAAATCCAGTATTGTACCTGAACAAAGAACATTCTCCGTGTACCTTTGCCAGCTGTTCTTTAGCATCACTCTGCCTCGGCTGTGATGATGTGTAAAACGCCCTCATGCCCTTCTTTACTTGCTGTCTGGTTTCAATCTTCTTTGGAATTAATAAAGATCACTTTTGAGCTCCTTATCTTTTAAAGGATTTATGATAAAAACTGTTTCCATCCACGCAAAGAAACACAAGAGTAAGTAAAGCCCAGCAAGAAACATTAAAGGAGTATTGGGAGAGATAGAGCCGAAGCAGATGGCTGAGCATAAACATTTGAATTTCTACTTAAGACAACGAGAATTTGTGTTCATGGCAAACTACATGTTTTACAATTTATTTTACATATTTCAAATATTAATACCTCCTTTATCAGGTCAAGGTCTCAGTGGTGGGATGGAAAGTACATATTAGCACAGACAGTTATTTAAGTTGCAGAGAAGAGTCTAGTGGTATTTACAAAAGCACCAGGCAGACTTCTCACCCAACTCCCACTGACATGTACCAAGGATAGGAACTAATAGTGCTCAGGGACAACTGTTAAGCCTTTTAAGACTACGTACTCGAAAGTTTGACAGTAAAGCAGGAGAGCAGTAGGTTATTCTCTGTGTGGCTTTGGTGGAGTTGCCTGGAGTTTCACAGTTAACTTCTAAGCACAGAACTACTACAAATTATATTAGCAAGTGGAATATATTCATCCTTAGGCTTGTTGGCTTTCTCAGGCTCTAGAGCAATCTCTCAACAAAGTGCATCCATTTGCTTTTCTATTTAGATCAATTAATGTACTAGAAGTGTGTCATGTAAGGAAAGTACTACAATGGTCTACAAATGGTCTAAACTAGGTAAGATTTATATTTGGTTGTTATTAGTTGCTAAAAGCCAAGTTATATCTTTGTTTGCTTATAAAAGATATCCACATAGAAAATACAAGTTCATAGATAATTACAATTATTTAAAATAAAGATTTTTTTCTCCCTTAAACTCCTTAAAAACATACTCTTAAAAAAACTGCATAAATATGTCAGCACAGCATATAGGAATTAACATAGCTGCATGAAGACATATAGTAAAAATTCACAGATGAGGCTGCAAAAATAGCAAATAACCATGAAGTGCATAAACGAGTGATGACTCTGTGAAATTCCACTGTTCGAGGTGAATACTTTGCTCTGCAGAAAAGGATTGCAAACTGCTGCAGAAAGTGTTCAAAACCACTGCAATATATATGTCGAGAAATAAATTACTCTGAAGTTTGCTGCCCTGCCCTGGTTTAAAGAGTTACATAAATCAGCAAATTTCTCACTTCCACTAAAATACTAATTAAAATAAAGCAAGAAGAACATTATCATTTTCCATGGAAAACTTGCCCTGGCCCCAGATTGTTGCAATATTTCAGAGAGTACAGTGACAACGCATACTGGAATTCACCAAGGCAATAAAATAAGGTATTACAGCTATTCTCAAATAGGAAAGCCACCCAGCCTTCAGAGTGCCTGCTCACCGATGGACATCTCTATGCACTGAGGGATAAAATATCCTTTCACCACAGAAGAAACTCATTACCTGACTTTTCCTGCATTTTACAGCCAATCTTTCAAGTCAATTAATTATTACATATCACTATATGACTATTCCTCGCAGCTCCCCTCACTGAACTCCTACAGCACAACAGCTCAAATGGCATAAAGAGGTAGAAAGGTGTGGATGAAGGGCCTTCAAGCCCACACCATGGCTCAAAGCCATCCTGAGGAATCAGAAAACTACCACCAAGGCGAAAGCCTATTCTACTGACTGTGCTGAGCCAGCACTTGTTTTCCAGTCGAATTACATTTCAGGTTTGATCCAAAGTCCTCTGGCTTTAAGGAAAGACACCCGTGGGTTTCTGCTCAGGGTTGTGAAGGTTAATGCACAATAGAGAAAGGGATGGAAATACCTTATGAATCCTTGATAGGACCGAAATCTCTTCCTGTGTTATCTGGTAGAGAAGTCCTTTATGTCGCTGCCAGAATGCTCCCATCACCTTTTCTTTCATGACCTACTTTGCGTTCCTCTGTGGTTCCTCTTTGACTCTTGCAATTAAGTTTATTCCTGTCTGTCACCACATTCATTTGCAAAAAATCCACAAAGCATCAGAAGTCAAGGAAATGTAAAAACACAAACTCAAGGGAGAGGGAGGAAATTGATGCTTCTGTGTCAAAAGTCAACCTGCCCATTTCAAAAAGCACTCCGCTGGATTTTATACTTTGAAAGAAGCTATGGCCCTCACCTCAGATACGTACTTAGATCTCCACTGATATCCTCACTGCCGAAACAGCACAAAATGTTCACGTTACACACATAAGTCACTGAAGTTGCACTTTATATATCACATACAAGTAACAGTTTACAAATCACAGGTGTGTAACAGCATCTGGCAGGAGTTTTAACTCATAGGAAGAAGATGGATCTTCCAATCTAAAGTTCGAATTCAGTTTGCCCTGGCTGTTGTAAAAGCAAAATCAGATAGTCTGGCAAACTAGGAATTATAATAAAATATTACAAGAGTTAACCATACTGCTCAATAACATAAACTCAACACCATGAGCACTTCTAAAAAGATTTGAAGTTCCAGAGTCCCAGTTTGCTAAAATGCTAAGCCGTAGCAGCAGCTCTGCTTCCACCAAGACCTCTTTTATTTGTACTGTACCCACTTAATAACGCAAGAATTTTAATGTAGTCTGACACTTGGATATATTTTTAGATTTGGTTTTTGCATCTTTTTTATGCAACTCAGTTTCCAAGCTAGGAGATGTCTTACAGGGTGCTAAGCCGTGCACATTAAAAAACACTTTCATGTAAACTGTCACAGCACATGTACAAAAGTTCATCCAAAGGAAGAGGTCATTAGCACAGAACACTGGTCTGTTCAAATACAAGGTCTGCCAGTTCTTTAAGCTTTATTGACACAGGTATTTGCCAAAAGGTATATATTTTAATGGTAAGATTTTCAAGGTTACTTCTATCTGGCTGCTGCATACATATCTGAGGTACATAAATCTTTGTGCATTACATAGAGTATTTGGACAGTACAACTTTATTATGAAGTTATCTAGAAATGATTGAAATACTCCTTGAGCATAAATATACACCAGCAGCAGAGGCAGCCAAGGGTTCCCTTGGAAAGTAGCAAGTGTCACATGAGAGATAGACATTTGGAGAATTCATACACTATTTTCCACATTTCCTTGGTTGCTACAAAGCTTCAGAGCAAAGGCAAGACAGACACACGTGATGGACCTGATGCTACAGTTTACAGACTTAGCCTGTCCTCTGCAGCACTTCATTTCCATGTCATTTATTTTAAGGTAAATAATGATCTAATAAGTGATGGGTAAATATGATGAAGCCAAAGCTAAATTTAACAACAAATACTGTCATTCACTACAGCAAGATTAGAAGCAGTGCAAAACATCTGATGAATGTTGCTAATAAAATTTTTTTCATCAACACATTCTCCCAGGAGGATGGCCAAGCGAGAAGGCTAACTCAGTGTCCACATACTTCATTATTCATTTTTTTCAGCAGAGGTCAAGCAGAACACGATAGAAGCACCAGACTGTAGTAGGTGTGGCAGCAAACACGGTGCCACAGATGGCTCCTGACCCCCAGATCCTGCCACGTGATGATAAAAGAACAGAGCAAGGTTGTACACAGACATTTAGGGAAGCACAGAGGCGATCTTCACTTTATTTATGCTATTTAGACCTAAATAAACCTATGATATCAACTTTTTTCCTGCTCAGAATTTCAACTAGATGCAAGACAGATCATCTGCCCACAACTCAGAGGCAACACACGGCGACATATCATTTTCTGATCCATTGCAGAGTTACTCGAGCTCTCTGGTATGTTATGTGCTCTCTTCTCTATCAGAACAACCAACCAGCTTTAGATCACGACAGTATTAAAATACGCTGGACAAGCATGTTTTATTATTAGAGGTTTATAATTTCTTTTCCTTACAGTAATAAAGCACTTGGAAAACCTCAGATGAAAAGTGCTACAAGCAGGTTCCGAATTAATACTGTTGTGTAATTAATAATCTAGCTTTCATTGAGATGTAATAAAGATTACACTAAACGACCTTTGATGTCTCATTTACCTAAAGGTATGGAAATACAGTAACCTTTCATCTCTGCATGGTGAAAGTAAACTCCAGCCTTAATATCTTGCCTTTCCAGTCCCATGCTGAAGTCCCAGCAGCAAGCACTGTCAGCTTTGGGACTACTTTTGCAGAGCCAATGTGGATTAGGGTTTGCACGATACACACTGAGCAGTGGTTTACACAGAGGATAACACACAAAGAACTCAAATTACGAAGCTCCCACTGAGAAATCTGCAACATGAGTAAGACTGGAAAAATCTAAATCAATAAGCCAATTAGAAGGTCTAGAATAAATTTGCCACATAATTATTTTATTGTGACCCTGGCATGGCACTCTCCTCGGACGCTCCATCCTCTTCTCACAGCATTATCCATAAGTCAGTCAGCCTCTGCACGTTCGTAATTTCCAGGCACTCAACTAAATGACAGGTAATGAATATATTACCAGTATTATTGTTTTATATGACACAGTAGTGGCAAAAGCTGAGCACAAGTGATTAATTTAGGAAATTAAAAGCTGCTGTTAACATTTTCCTTCTCTTGCTAAAGGTTTTATTTCTTCACCATTCTTGCTCTTGTTGCTTTAAGCAGGAAAAATGCTGTGGTAGTGATTTCTTTATTAGAAGTGTCGAGAGGGTCTGCCAAATTTTAATCAGCTCGCTTGGCTGTTAGACCAGACTGGCATAAACTTTATGAAATAAATGTCTGCCTTATTGAGCTTACTATTAAAATACTACAAATATCCCCAATATGTTGAATGCAGCATTATCTAACTATCAGTTTGAATCTAAAATATGTTAATCCCCAGAGATGGAGAAATATTGCTGTCAAAGATTTCAGCCAGTACTGGTGATGTCCACACTTCAAATTCTCTTTTTGCTCTATTTTTAAATAACTGTAGGCAAGATTTTTCCCACCCTTTTACATTCATACATTTAAAGCTCCTATGTCCACTAATTCAAAACCAATTGTAGGAGGTAACCTGCCAAGCCGCAACTCCTGAAAACAGCAGAGAAAGCTGTCACTTCACAACTTTGAAGTTGACTGATCCGCTTTCTTACTGTGATCCCAAAGGTTTTAATTCCTCAGTGAGAAAGTCTGCCACAATAGTCTGGTCTAAGACTTGGCAGATTTATCTCCTATTGGTCACCCTAGAACCAGATAAGAAATAAGGAGAAAATTTCCTTCTCTTTGGCTGTTTCGTATCATCACTGTAGAAAAACTGGAGAAAGTATGGAAAAAAAAAAGGAGAAATATTTCAATTCCAGTTGGTCCATAGTGTTAAAGAAACAAACTATATACCTGCCTGACTGGGGACACTGTGACTGAAATTTTCCTTTGCCCCCACCCAAAAGACAGTATTCAAGTATTTTCTTAGTTCCATTTCCAATTTGCAAAATTCAAATTTGATGCAATTAAATCACTACTCACCTGAGACTATCCTTGTTGGGTTTTTTTGTAAGACCCTACACTATTACAGTGCTCCAAGGCTGCCTGTCCAAAATGCACTAGCCTCAGCAGCGATCCAATCCAAAGCATGTCTAAATCTAGGGGAGACTACTGACTTAGCTGGTATTTTACCCAGTCTTTTTCTAAAGATGTTATCCTACTAAGCAACGGATGTCCAATGACTTTAGCTAGACATCCTTACCAGTATCTCTCGACATAAAGTCCTTGTAGCCATGATTCCACAGTCTGCATTTCATACTTGTTCTTTTTCAGTTTGTCCCCATCTTAACCTGAAAGTCGCTCTTAAATCCACCCCTCCAATGGATTAATTCTAAACAATATTTCAAGAATTTCAAGCAGATGTTCGAGTCCTATTGATGCCAGTTAGATTTAAGACTAGATGGAAACACTCCAGTGAATCAGGCACTAGGGAAGGGATATCATGTGTGTTCTATGTCAGTCTTAAAGAGGTAGGTTGCCAAGATGTGAGGATAGCACTACAGTAATTATGCAAAATCCACGTTTCTAAACCTTACTGTAGAGCAAAACAAGGTCTCTCTTCTTGGCTAACCATACCAGTCTGTGACACTCCATGAAGTGCATTCGCTCTTCTTTCTTTAGCTTTACCATAGTTTTATCTATTGCCTACAAGACGAATATTAGTTACACTGACTGATCTCCCACCTTCTCTTGTGTTGTAGCAAGAGTAATCAAGAAGAGACTATGTATGTACATATTAATGAAATGCAACTAAATCAGTGGTGCCAGCGCTAACTGAGGTGATATGCTTTTTTATCCAAAGCCCCATAAATACCACAAAAAAAAACAGGAGCCCCAACAGCTTGTGGGGCTTTCAATTTTTTTTTTTAAATAACACGGGCAGAGAGAAAGAAGTTGTGAATTTCACCATATAAACTTTATTGTTTGAGACTGAGTTTTTTGAGATCGAGCTAGAAGAAGGAAATGCCATTTCTCAGCCTTGGTATATTCTTCCCAGCTACTCATTTCCTGCAAGACACTGAGAAGGAATCATGACAGATGACTCCTTTGCACTATCCTTTTGCTCCAGTTTTAAAGCAGGGATCAGAAAATTTATTGGATTTTGCCTGAAAAAGAGACAGCATGTAATAATCCTTGTCTAGAAAGGAAAAATAACATGCTGAGTGGAGGTAGAAATGTACCTTATCTGTTAATTGCAAGGAAAAGTGTAAAATCAATATGGTTATAACAGAGCAGTCAAAGCAAGTTTCAAATTTGTACCCAGGTGTGAGCTATGAAACAGTGCCTGTTCCCAAAACAGAGGTCATTTTCCATGTTGACAACACACTACCGGTCAGTCCTCTCTCCCACATTTTCAATTGTGTGGCTGTTTAATTTGTGTAATGACTTTTCTCTATTGTCTGCAGCGGCAGCAGCCAAAGCATCTCATGGAACTCGGGTGTGTCGATATCCTGGTTTCCCGGCACGCGTCAGAGCACTGGGTTACACCCTTCTTTGCGTTACACACTTCTTTGTACTTCACAGAGAACTCCTTCGTGCTTCAGACAGCCAGTTGCTGGGCAGGGTGAGGGAAGAAGGAATAAAAAAGCAGCATCTCAATTCTTATAAAGTCTTACTCTCTTCATTCAAAGCAACCAAAGTACTAACATCTCCCTACCTTCACTTCTTCCTCCTCTTTCAATGTCTCCCCAAAGAAATCCCAAATTCCAGTGCAGCTGAGTGTATTCCAAAACCCTCAAATTCCAGAGCAGCGCTTGTCTCCACTGCTTGAGACTCCATTTAGCAATTTTCCACAGCAGGGAAGTAGTTTAGTTCCTTCTGTGCAACTCCGCTAGCCCTAAGGCAAAGAAACTTCCATTGGTGGTCCCCAGAAAAGAGATGATCTGAAAGTGAACTTATTGCCCAAGGCACAGGTAGCATCACATTAAGTCACAACATGCTTTTCATATCATGTTACAAATTGGCATTTCATTGTGGTTCATCCAGTACTAAGCTATCTCAAATCAGGCAGGGAACAGGAGAAAACACAAAGAATATACCATCAGAGCCATTAAAGAGCTTCCAATGCATGTAGGAACGTGACAACATAAGTGCCTCCATCAGCAGCACATTTGCATTAAGATCTTGCAAAAGCTCCTGCAATTTGGGACAGGCAAAAAAATGAGCACAAAGCTCCCAGTGAGAATATGTACATTGAATTACTTCATTAAATGTTGTTTCTCTGACCAAAAACTGTTCACATTTTAATCTAATGCATCTAATATAGTTAATTACCTGACAAGGAATTTAGATACTGCCTCAGGAGAAAAGGAAGTAGAACGTTCTATATAAATGGTCTGTTTTCAGCTGAGATAGAGTTAATTTTCGTCCTAGTAGCTGGTATAGTTCTGGCTTGGATTTAGAATTAATGTAGATAACACACTTTTAGTTGTTGCTAAGCAGTGTTTACACTAACTCAAGAATTTTTCAGCTTCATGTGCCCTGCCAGGGGCAGGAGATGCACAAGAACTTGGGAGGGAGGGGACAGAGCTGGGACAGCTGGCCTAAACTGGCCAAAGGAATTTTCCAGACCATATGGTGTCATGCCCAGCATAGAGCCTGGGGGGAGTTGGCTAGAAGGGGCAGAGCTACTCGGGGACTGGTTGACTATTTATTATATTACATTTTTATATTTTTAATTTTATATTTATTTCAATTATTGAACTGTTCTTATCTCAACGCATGAGTTTTACTTGTCTTCGATTCTCAGCCCCATCCCACCGGGACCAGGGAGGAGAGAACAAGTGGCTGCATGGTGTTTAGTTTCTAGTTGTGGTTAAACCACAACAATAAAACATGACTACAAATGGGATGGAAATCACAACTTTCCTTACATATAAAATATGTTTCCTTCACTAGGATTTATCTAAGAGAAGTAGGAAATTGTATAAATTCTAAATTAAGCACCAGAGGCTATTCACGCTGTCCTTTAAATAAAATTAAACACCCACACCGAGCTTTGGCAAACAAATTAGTTTTGCAAGTGAACATAGCAAAGTATTTTTTTAAGAGCTCTGTGTCTTGATCTATACAGAAAGGGCTTTAGTTGTTTTTTTGGGGGGAGGGCAGCAACATTTTACTACTCAAAAATCACAATTTAATAAAATATTAGACTAGCTGAGGCTATCCTGTTTTTTTTTTAATTTTAAGAGTGTATTCTATTTGAATCTTCGTCGTATGCATCAACTTTTAACATTTAAACTAAGTTTAGTAAAAATGTGCTGTATGGTTAAAGCCATATAAGAAGCTGAATGCATATACATTTTTTCAGGTGCATTTTTCAGATGCATTTCCAGATTAGTCTAATCACAAAAATCAAAGCAACTGGACTACCACTGATCCAAAGACTATATGTCTGCCAAAACTGAACTGCCATTAATATGGTCGCAGTGATGATTAAGTAAAGAAAACATTTTAACTATTCTGTTTCTTCAATCATTCTGGGATATAAAGCTGACCAAAGATAAACCAAATTAATTTAACAATAGCATTAATTATTCTTTTTGAAATGGAAAATTCCTGCATACACAATATTCTTCAAAATGAAATATCTTAATTCCTACTAACCATGAGACGGTGTGAAATAATTCTTTCGACCCAGCTGCTGTTATTAAATTAATTACAGGTCTAGTTTCTATTAAAGGAAGTTTGGGAAGAATAACAGATTCAATACAAATACCCTAACAAATAAAAAGGTATTAAAAAGGCAGTGTACTTTTAAAGTATTTTAAGTATTACTATCCAAAGTCTGGCTTGAAAGACTTGGCTTCCAAGTTTGAGCCATGCCTTGACACCAGTCCATCACAGGGTCAAAGAAGTACAGAACAGCACCCATGACAGGCAAAACCACTTGCTAATAAATTATTCCGCACAACTGAAGAAACTCAGGGAATGTGTTGGTTTGACTCTAGGGAACAAAAATAATAGGCAAGGCAAACCAGTCCATTACTTCGATTTCCCACACAGAATACGACGAGAAAAAAGCTGCACTGGCTGCGGGGGAACATCAACAGCTATCAAAACCATCTGTATCTTTGGTAATGCCAGCACCTGTATCACAAAATGTGCTCTTCTCTCATCTTGGCTTTGCTACATTTCATGAAACAAAACCCATCAATGTCATATTTTTAAAAAAAAACATTAATATTTCATTATGTTGCAAAGCAACCTTTCATTTATTTGCCTAAATTACAACTGCTTTTACTTAAACATTCTCTCCAGATAACAAGCACTGGCCATTTTTGTTAGGTAATATTTTCCCTTTATTTCAGACCTTTTCCATCTGTTCAGTTGTTTATTGACAGAGGAAACCAATTTGAAGGCAGATAGCAATATTGAACCGAATATATTTTTGCATTTTGTGTGTGTTTTTTTTTCTCTGACGTCTTCCCCAAATCATCTCTTTGTTCAGCTGTAGTCTAAAGGTAGCAAGAGGGCAGATCCTTTTTTGATTTGTTGAATAATACTCAAAAAATACTTCAACATAGAAATCTTCTTGTGCTTTACCTTTGGCAAAACTCCATGGCAAAGTGGTAAGATTCAGTCTCACAATCCTTGTTCAGGCAAATTCACAATCGGACCCAAAGAGAACAAGACAAAGTCTTTCATATTTATACTTAAGCATCTCCTATGTTGTTTCAATAAATGAGGACTCCGAAGGTAGCATCCATATCAACATTCATATCAATCAAATTCAGGACATCCTCTCTGAATTCTGGTTCTCTTTTTTCCCTTCTTACTCTACTACATGTACAGACATCTTTGGCTGTATTTACAGAACGGATAGCAACAGACTTACATATGTAAAAAATAAAAGAAACTAGCATTGTCCACTATCAGCTACAGGGAATCACAGAATCACAGAATCATAGAATGGCCCAGGCTGGAAGGGACCTTAGAGATCATTTAATCCAACCTCCCTGTCATGGGCAGAGACGCCTCTCAACTAGATCAGGCAGCACATGGGGACCGAATGGGGATCTAACCCGTGACCTTGGTGTTATCAGCACCACGCTCCAATAAACTTTCCTAATCAGCAGCTACAAGATCAGGTTCTGTTCTTTTTTAACCTGTTTTTCCCATGGAAGGAATCTTAGGCAAATTGTCCATTTATCTGTCAGCTCCGCCCTGACAGTGTCAGTGTCCATTCAACAAGAGCTGTTGCCCACTTGTTTTGCTTGTAGTTAGGGACCACGTGAAAGAGCTGGGAATTCTGGAAGGAGGAGGGTGTTGAGAATGTATAATACTAGCAGCACTGCAGGAGGACATGGGGACGAAAAACTATAGGCCATAAATCTATAACCAAGTTTCTGAAGTTCTGCTGCTTACAGAAGGACCAGTTTACTTTTCAGAGGGAGAGCAGGTCACTGTCTGCTGTCAGAGTTCTGAGCTTTAGACATCATGTGTGAACCATTCTATGATATATGACTATTTGAGAAAGTAAAATTATCAATTTTTCAGCTCAGAACCCACATCAGCATGTGCTTTTGCTAATATTAATCAAAACTAGCATTTTGGATGACACCAATACATTATTTTGATATTCACCTGGGAACAAAAAGTACAAAGTTCATTCTTTCCTGTGTCCATTTTGTATTTAACTAGTAACACATATTTTTTTGCCTCAGTATTCTTTCCTGTTCCCCAAATGAGTTAAAAATAGCACTGGACCAAATTTACTAGCTATCAACAAAAAATGTTTTCTATTCCACTTTGGGAAATGCTTTCCATGTAGCCTCCTTTCTTACTCTTCACTTCCTAAGGTAAGTGTTTGGAAAAGCTTATTTTATAGGCTTCTTCACCAGACAGACATCTTAATCACAGGGAATATCTCAATTTCTGCTGGTTCTTCTTTTATTTAGTTTTTATGATCCTCTAAAAGAATTTGAATGTTACCTTGTAAAACAAGAATTCCTTATCACCAGGATGGGTATTATACTTTCTGGTTTATGCATTCTGGCAGAAATTTGACAAAGACACAGACAATATATATCAAGATCTATTCCAGTAATCCATTAAAAACAGTACTGGAAATTTCCTCTTAATCTCATATCCAAATCATTTTGCAAAGTATTTTGTTCAAAATGCCTTATCATTCAACTTGGCATGTTGACATCTGCACCGCATTTTAACCAGAACAACTTTGGATCTCTGCCTTTTAACCTGAGATTGAATATGTTTTATACTCCCATCCCTTTCAATATGCTTAGTCTCCATGGAGACTAGAGGACTATCCCTTTCCTTTTTTTTTCTTTTTTTTTTTTTAATTAACGCCATGGTCCTATGCCACTTGAGTGCAAATGCAGTGAAATTTTCACGGGCTTTCCACTCCATTTCAGTAGGATTATAGGTCAGCGAATCTTGAACTGGGAGAATCAAATACAGTGACTCCTGATAGACTATAAAAGCAAAGTTAATGAGCCTAAGGAAAAGATTCAATGAAAACTGAGAGTTAAGCACAGGACCGTTAGACTTGCTACAGAATGATGTCCACTATATCTCTGAATTTGTTTTTTACAAGCCTCTCACTCAAGGTTTCCAAAAGCTTTTATATACACTAAGCATCTAATGCTTAATATTACCACTTCAGTCTTAGACTCTATTATTATTATTGTCCCCACTCTTAGATGTAAAAAAACCTAAGCCATGAATGTATCATCACTTGTCCAAGGTCAGGTCGAGTGGGACGATGTTACCTTCCAGCTGCTGCTGGCAGGGCTCTACCCACTGACTCGCTGTGTCCTCAGCACCCTCACTGCCCACCACAGCTCCTTCTGACACTCACAAAGGATTTTCGATAGGCCATTCTGGGAAATCAGCACAATATTTCTGTAGTGTTGGTTTCTGGCAGTTTAGATGCCTGAACCAGCTCACTGCAAGGCTGGGCCATAAAGGAAGGTGCTCCCTGCTTCAGCAGGTACAGCCATTAGCTCGGCTGCACCGCCACACCCCTG